>NW_027271725.1:1175000-1200000 GCF_040938485.1 Diadema antillarum | reverse complement strand
AGAGGATCAACGCTTCAACAGTGTTTAGTATGTAGGGCATCGATTCATCCCACAGGTGTGTCATGCCTCGAACAACGACGAGGTCTATACGTCATTCCAGAGAAGAAAACACAACCAAAACGCGAAAATCCTTCGTTATATCCCAGTGAGTAAAGCGTGCCAAAAAGAGGAAAGTTCTCCTTCAGCTGTTAGGAAATGACAATGTATTCTACGATTTAAAAAAAAATGCTTATTAAAATTGTCTTCAGATAATAAGTATCAGTCAAAGGGTCTAAAAGTAACATTTCGTACAATATTTTTGTATGCAATAGAATCCAAGTCGCGGTTGTGAAAGACATGCACGCGTCTTGTTTTTCAGCTCTTCAGATAAATTGTATGTCATTCTTTCACAACGAACAGTAATTCTTATGCGATACGGTGCATAACGTGATGCATAAAGTGCACTTATTCTCTTATATTCCACACAGTTCAGTCAAATGATGCCAGTCGTGTGCTGATACTAGCAGTGGGGCGAAACGAGACGGATTATGATATAAGACAAACAAATGCATAATAAATCCTGATAAATAGAGTTCAAAAGTATCACAAATGTTTCATAAATTTAAAAAAAAAATTGTCAGAATTAGGCCCTACTTTCTTGTAAAAATGGCAATAAAATAATTTTCCATTCTAGGATCAATACAAATATGACTGTTGAATCAAACCACAAGTCTCTCTCTTTTTTTTTTCTTCTTCTTCTTTCTATATCTTTCTTTATCCGAATCTCATCCTGTCGCGGTTCTTTTTGTCATCACATATCATGATAAAGGTATAAGGAAACTTCGAAACGGATTAGAGTAATTATGGAATTGCAAAAGTGCTGGAGAAAACGAGGGTGAAAAGGTTACAGATAGCGAATATAATATAAGTAGCTATCGGTCGTAATGGGATGATGTATCCAAGGCAGTGGAGATAATTACAGTTGGTAAGGAAAACATTAACTCGCAACGCAAACGATGGAAATGTGCGATCTAATTTTCGCTGCGAATTTGTTATCGCGCCAATCAAGAGCATTATACAACGTTAAAGGGAAGTGCAAACTTGGCGAAGGTACAGCCGATTGCCAACTGTGTAATCCGATTTACGTTTTAGCATCCCAAGGACAATCTGGAGCTAACGTGTAATATGGCAACGGAAATAGACACCGTGGCTTTTTTGTAAAAGAGGTAAGTATTGATTATACCCGTTTGCAAAAAGCAGCTCTCATCATAGGGCAATAACGATTTATGTAAATATATAAATGGGGTGTTATAGGACGAAATGTTACCGCTCTGCAATGGAATAGGTGCAGGGCATTGCAAAGTGTGATGCCACTGCTATCGTCGTAATACACAGCTGGTCTGTGTGAGCAGGTGGAATAGTGCAGGAGCAGTTGGTTGTCTCATTACACACAGGCATATTAGTTAACATTCAAATATCACCAACATGTTTACAACTGACTGTCATGAAATGCGCCGCTCCGTAGCAGTTTGCGGGTCTTCGGACGGATTGTTTTATTAGGGAGCAAAGATGAAACTTATTCTTCTTCCACATTACAAAAGAGCTTTTCGTATACCTATAGATTATGATGACATGGTCTAAACTTAGTTTATTTTTGACAGGTCATTTCATCGACATCACATGTAGTTCATTGACAACTGAGTTTTTTTTTTTTCAGATTCTGGATGAAATTTAGTTCCGTCAAAATATACATCATGCCTATAAAAGCGATTAATATCTGAATCCCCTATATCTATCTTACGTAATCATCAGTTAGAGTGACGTAATCATGTTGTGTTTATGATTGTATATAACTTTGTTGGAAATGAAAAATATAATAATGAAATGAAACGAAATGAAACTGCATAATACATCTGGAAGACTCGCCTTTTGTCCAATATCTGAGCATTATTGTTGAGTCAACATATCAAAATATAATGGCTGATGATTTCTTTCCTGTTACATCTGTGTGATGATGGACACATTCAGTGGTTGACTTATCTCATGTTTATGATACACGCTAAGTGCGCTTGCCACAGCTGTTCATCACAGTTGCTGGTGCTGTCTAAATCATGAATACATATTTTTTTTCGCCTTTGATTGTCAGATGCTGTAATCGATTAAACTCTATAAAGTGAGTTCTGCGGCGCAAATATTTAATGAGTTCTCGGTATGACATTGGTATTTCATTATTTTTTCAATCGTTCACATCGACATTCAGCGATGGTATCAGAAGAAAGATCAATACCTACAGTATGTTACAACAATTTATTATTGTGGGAGAACGAACGAAATGATTTTGCCATGTATGCACGATAGAGGACTACTAAAAAGAGTATATACGTATTGTGATATGGAGCAGACCATAGAGACCGACCGTAAGATTATGAACTATATATCCTTCTTTTATTGTTTCTATTGTTGTTGTTGTTGTGGTGGTGGTGGTGGTAGTGGTGTTGGTGGTGGTAGTTATGGTATCACTAATTTTACCTTTTCCTTTGATGATAAACAGACAATCTCAAACAAACAATAAATTCACTATCAACTGTGCCTTAATGGTAGTGTTGTTTTTCGCTGGGTTCCAGAATGATTATTAAGAAATATGACAACATTACCTGTCACCTATGCTTGAATATAATAACCATGAAAACATGCTGGGAAGCTTTATTTCTGCACTTTTATTGCACTTAAATCGAACATAGAAAACATGAAATTATGATAATGATGACGATAATAAATAATAGAAATGATAATTTGACAATAAAATTATTCTTAAAACAAACTATATTATGTTACTTTAGCATACTTTATCAATCTTGCTTTGCTATTGTACTTAGGTAAGATGTGCAGAAAACCAAATGAAATAAATCATATTAATTTCGAACTAAGTCAAATCAAATGAGGGAGAAAGACAGGTAGATTGGGAGAGATGAAAAAGTGACTTCTTGGGCCTGGACGAGTGAGACTAGACTTCCAGCCATATTTCAGACGAAATAGTAACAGATGAAATGGATTAGGCGAATAGACGGTATGAAAAGTCGACAGGGTAGATGTAGACAAATTAGATCTTACACTAGACAATATATGACCCTGCAGTAGACAGTCCTTAATCAGAGAACAACATCAATTCTTACATGTACCAGACGATGGAGCTATGTATAGGACGAAAATCGAACCTTTAAAAAGCTCAGAAGACCAGCACATTTCGCGATGTAAACCATATCAATTGTATACTACACCAGACAAAGTTACTGTTATGCATGTCATTGCAGTTTACGGTTTTATTTTTTTACACACGGTTCTGTGTCATCAATATGGACAAAGATGAAATTGCAGGTTTCATGAGTCCGAAATAGCCACGATGGCTCTTATTGTAATTTGATCTGTGCATGAAAGCAGAAAATAGCAGGTCCATAATAAAAGCAAAATAATTCCCACGTGAAGAGTTTCGTGGCGAATTATTATCTTGCATGGTTAAACTTCCTGAACATAATATGCTATATCCTTACAAACATAAACATATTCAATACGTAGTGGAAAAAGTCTCGCACCTAAACACGCACACACACACACACACACACACACACACACACACACACACACACTCATCCACTCACACAAATGCACTCTTGCACACACAGACACACATTGATTTCACAAATAAATAGGCCCTAGACGTAGTTACACAGTTGTAGACGAAGCAACAGCACACCCAATTTGGGTGACTTTGATCATAATCAAAGTGAATCTCAAACAACGTATCCACTAGTACCTCACAACAACTTGTCCTATAGTTATCTCAGTAAACTGCCAGTGGTTATCAAAATGTTGTTGTCTTTCCTCTAGAGTTACTCACCAGTTGCAAACGTCGTAGCGAGAACAGCAAGGAAAACGAGAAGGGGACAAAGTGTTCTGTCCATTGTGACAACACGATGATAATATGACGGAAGTTGTTTGCGATCACTTCATGTATTCTCTTCTGTCTTGGCCGGTGAGACACTTGGCGTGTAAAATACAACAGGTGGATGAAGGGGTGTAAAGGTGATTGTTGCAACAGTGTTTGGAAGGGGGAGATAACCAGATTTGAAATATTGAGTTTTTCCTAACTACCAAATCCTGTTGTGCGCAGATTGTCATTACACATACCGCTAGCTGAAATGGTAACAATTTGATGCAGCGAGAGGCTGTGCTTACAATGAGGATCTTTTCTATATCATAATCGAGCTGAAGACAAGATAGAATACTATTTGCTTATTCTTGAGGCAAAAAAAAAAAAAGCATGCCAGACAGGCGTACCACAGAATGCCATGGAATATTCTTATTTATTGTTGTCGGTAATTGGTTGTTTGTTTGCTTGTTTGATTTTTGATGTGTGTTTGTGTGTGTGTGTGTGTGTGTGTGTGTGTGTGTGTGTGTGTATGTATATGTGTGCTTTTTTTCAGTCTTTTTTTTTGGGGGGGGGGGATAACACGACCTCTAAGAGCCATTGGGGGAGTATATCAAACACACGATTTTGAGTTTATTATACGAATAGACGCATGTAGAGTTATTGAAGACGGAAGAGAAACGGAAAGAGACAAAGAAATATGAAAAGATAGACCAACAAACAGACAGACACCAGCAGACAACCAACCAACAAAGAGAGGGGGAGGGAAGGGGAGGAGGAGGGAAGGAGGGAGAATAACTTGATAATTGACACTCATAGCTGGTATAGGCAAGATACCGACGTGTCCTTACTATATCTTTCTGTAACATCGTACCTTGGGTTGCAGCGTCATCGCAGTGTAAACATGTTTAACATACAACAGCTCAGGAAGTTTAAGCTAATACAGGTGCTTAATTTCCCACTGCGGGATGAACATGGCAGGAAAGCTGTTTAGGTAACTAGAGTTGACTGGTTTTAGAAAAGTTCGTCGGGGGAAAAACTTGATAATGAAATAAAGTACACGGGACAATATACCTCTGTTGAACCTAGCGTCGCATTAGAAATGGTAGGTTTTAAAGGTTCTCCAAAGTAAGTAGATATCTACTGCAGATAATATCCATCTGGACGAGTGTATTGTAGTTTAGTTAACTTTTTGTGTTGACATTGATCGTTTGCGGTATTTTTGATCAATTTCTTCTCCACTGTGTAGGATATTTTTTGGAGAGTATGTGTCATGTCATGTTATCATTTTCTGCCATTTTATGACACTACTATACACACTGTAATTTACGAGAAATGGCTATAGTGTACAGTAGATTATACAGTTTTTTTCAGGGCACAATAATGTAATAATGATGATAATGATACTAATCTGTAAGTATTGATATAACTGCCGCGTTAACTGAAACTCAAAGAGCAGATGGCACTGCATTTTATTGAACATGCATAGAATCATCATGTTTAGCTACACGTATATCATTATTAATTGTAACAAGGTCCAGTTGCTTTCTTTGACAACTTTTGTAATGTGTCACTTGTTTCTTGATAAATTAGCGACCTTTTTCAATTTTCAGTTACCAGTTGTCTACTTGAAATTCTCTTCCATTTGACGACAGAGATATATATCACAAGTAAGCAAATAAACACCGCAATTTTTTTTTTCTTCTTTCTTTTTTTTACATATACTCATTTACAACACAATAGAAAATCCTAAAATGACACTCCGGATATGATTGTACTCCTTGGAGGAGATATAGGACAGAGTATTCACATCAAATACTAATTTCAGTTTTTATCACAGAAGACGTCCCAGAGCTTCCGATGTAAGATGCAGTCATCGCACGTTCCCCTGTCCTCCTCTCATAATTATGGCTGAACTCGCGGTCACAATATCTTTTTAATGCACACTAAATCATTGATTGCTCCTTAAAGGTTCATCGCCTTGCAAAATTTGATTCCCGGGATTTGAAGTTCCTCCTGTTAAGATACAAATAAATGTTATAGGCTTCTTCTTTTTTTCTGCATACGTAAAAGCATAAAGAGTAATGAATGAGAATTTTGTAACCTGTTGCAGTAAGATGCAGATACCGTTCATATAGAGAAAATGAATGTTATAGTTTATTAAGTCCATTGAAATCTCTGAACATGGAGGAGATTCTTAAAAGTCGTTTTAACGCTCGTTAAAGTAGTTTTCGTGGTCAGCATGACACAAAATACTGTGAAAGTATACAACTTGTCAAGGACAATGACAGACACATTTACATGATTTTGCACAAAAAAGAATTCTTTCTTTTTTACACATGAACATAATCATACGTGTACCAAGATTACTCCACTTCCCTTAAAAGCAAGGTCTCAATTCATTTGGGCCAGTTTTGTAGATCGCGATTCCCATCATTGGAAGTTCACGAAGAGATGGCTGCATGGTTCGTTTGAATTCATGGCTATTTTTGCAATAACCCTCAGAATCATAACTGGAACTACGACTGATGCTTCGGTTGATGCTTTCCCCACCTCTACTCCTCCTATGAGAAAAAAGAAATGGACGAACCATAATGGTCGAGTCGCCTAGTTTTCTTCCGGTGCCCAAAGCCATACTGTCTATATATGCAAATATCCCTCCCTCGTTCCAGGACTTTTGCCCAAATTACTTTCTATTTCGGGCAGCGAGAAAGACAATTATATACACTGAGTTCTAAATGAGAAAGTTAGCCCCCCGGACTATAGTATTTTGCTTCGCCGATAAAAACACAAAAGCTCGTTGGAAATCTCGGTCAGCCGTGATGGTCGTTTTAGGCTAAGTTTTGCAGCCATGAAATGCTAGTGCGGATTCATTACGTTTCATGGAATTCAAAAGACCTGCAATTCAATATTTTCTCTCTGAATTCTGCAACTAAAATACTTAAGAGTATATATTATTCGAGCAGCATTGCATTACGCTGAATTCATGAGATCAACGTCCAACGTAAATTGGATAAAACTCTCCTTCATCATCTTATCGTAAAATGGCCACTGTGGTGAGCTAAATGTTTCAGAAGAAGTAGAATTATTGAACATGCGTGTATGTGTGTCTATGCGAGTGTGTTTGTGTGTGTGTGTGTGTGTGTGTGTGTGTGTGTGTGTGTGTGTGTGTGTGTGTGTGTGTGTGTGTGTGTGTGTGTGTGTGTCTGGTTCTGGTTCTGCGCCTGTGTAGGCCTACGTATATGTGCACTCGTGATTTAATATGCGTGATTTCATCGTAACAGCACAATCTCCTGCCTTGGTCAAATATACCTCTTTGTTATTGTTTTTTTCTCAATAATCTTTATTTTGATTTCTAGAATTTTTACATAAACCAATAATTTTGAATGTATACACACAATATGCGATCAACAATAATCAATCAAAACAAAACATAAGAATTGGGGTGTTCCGATGGTTATAACTACATCTTGAATTTATACACAAACTTACACAAACAAACACACACACACAAATACACACAAACACACACACACACACACACACACACACACACACACACACATACCATCACTTCATCACACACATACATGCTCCGAGGCATGTACATTGATTACCTTAAGGATAAGGAAAAATGTGACATTGCCATAGCAAAAAGAATACTGCCATGCTCATTTAGCAGAATTCCTCTTTCTCTCTCTCTATCTCTAAAAAAAAAAAGAAGTAGAGTGTAAGTTGAACAAGTTGAACGCTAGTCTGCTAAAATCATAAGCTCACTTCAAGCTTTATACAGCTGGTACCCCGTCCCAGCTGGATGGATGTCAGCAATGTAATGGTGATACGTCCTTTGCTTCTTGAGGGGTTTATGTGAGGGCTCTGTTCTCCATAGCAATTTCAGTCAACGGCAGTGCCAGAAGCATTCAGCACAATTTAACCTTCAGCTTACATACAATACAATACAATACAATACAATACAATACAATACAATACAATACAGTACAGTACAAAATGATACAGTACAATACAATACAATACAAAACAATACAGTACAAAACAAAACAATACAATACAATACAATGTAATGCAAAGCAATACAAAACAAAACAATACAATACAATACAATACAATACAAAACAATACACTACAACACAATACAATACAATACAATACTGTACATTGCAAAACAATACAATACAATATAATGCAAAACAATACAATACAATACAATACAATACAATGCAATGCAATACAATAATTACATTTGTATATAGCGCTATTACACACTATAAGTTGTTTCACAGCGCTTTCAATCATCATTATTCTATTCCAGTTGTATTCTTTGAAAGACATAACACCATAAACTCAAAGATGTTTACACTATGCAAAACCTTAGCTGCTTGGTTTAATATTACCAGTGCACGTCTCTGCTATAATGGGCAAATGAGTATGTTTTGGAAAAGAAAACAGTTGCAGATGAAAGATATCCTAAAATGGTTCAGTCCTGTTCAGTAAAGGTGAAAAAAAAAAATGTAATGACCTGATTTACCGAACCTATCATTCTTTTTCAAAAGACAGGAGTCATAAAAGAAGGCATTGCGGAAACGGTTTACCTACATATATACACTGTAGTTTCGTTCACTAATATAATGAGAGAAACGTTGGCTTAAATTTCATAACTTTTGTGTACTTGAGTGCTTCTTCATCCATGTTTAATAGCACTGCTATACATGCTAGTCGGGAAGGTTCGACTATTTTTGAAAACAGACTAAACCACCAGTGTGGACTTGTTTTCAAATAACACGTTGTCGTTCCTGACATGCCTGACACGCAAGAGCCTATCACGATGATGTGAAAAGTTACGGTCTGATTATGTTTGTGAAAGAAGGATCTTTGTCATTGGAAATGTAAATGCAAGTTTGTTTGTTTGTTTGTTTGTTTGTTTGTTTGTTTGTTTTTTGTATGCTACAAGATCAGTCAGGTAGCACGTTCAAGATTGCGCCAGATCTCACAACTATCATCAGAGACATGGCCTGTGAAGAACAGTACATGATAATTTATTGTTATCCAAAACATGAAACAAAACCTTCATATAGTTGCCATCAACAGTTGTATGTCGACCATTTGCCCGCTATTTGCCAACCCTTTATATCAAATGGGTTAGTCAAATACCGGTTAGTGATTGGCTAAACACAGTCACGTGATGGAGGCACATTGGCTATGTTCGCCCATGGACAGAACATTTATGTAATGTTCTCCCATGGGAAAACATTCTCACGTAATAAATGACAAACGATACCAAACGATTGAACGATCATATTTTTCCCGCAATCGATGGGATAAATTTGCCTATTCCATACAATGTGAAAAAGCAGATTTGACTAGCCCATATGATATAACAGATGATGACTTTTGTTGTCGGGAACATGTACCAAACGTTCCACCCCTCAGGGTTTGAAATGCTATTTCGGGAGGCTGTAAGTCCGTCGACTTCGTCTCGGGACTTATAACCTCCCTCAATAGCATTTCAAACCCTTCGGGTGGAACATTCGGTATGTTCCCTCCCCCGCCAGTCATCATCTATATAATGTTGGCAGTCATCATTTTTTGTTTCGTCTCAGACATTTTGAAAGGCGCTCGGCGCAATCTGTCGGCAAGTGGTTTGCAATGGTAGGACAACATGGTCAGTAACCGATCGGCAACTACTGGTAGTCATCGAGTCGAAAATTGGGAGATTTTCGGTTTGTTTTTTGTGTTTTTTTGTCTGTTTTGTTTTTGTATTTTGCCGATTGGTTGTTGATGGTTACCGATGATTTTTGGTCGCTGGAGATCGGCGGCCAATCTTCGCGTTTTTGTATGACCGGGGACTAAAATCACATTGATGCTCCTTTAATAGTATTATATGCAATGTGCGGTATAGAGGAAGTAAGATTTCCTTACTGGAACAGCATTGATTTGCCTCAATAGTTTGGAGTTGTTATTCTATTTTCAACTTTGATTGTTTTTAACGGTTGCTCTTATGGTATAAGATATTTTGGACATTCGGTTTGTCCCCTTGGTGTGCGGTATATCTAAAGTGACTATAATTTCAACTTGTATTATGGCCTACTAATTGTGCATGTATATAACATTTCAACCCTAGCTGCTTCGGAAAAATATACAAACATTATATTTGTTTGTGTATATATATATATATATATATATATATATATATATATATACATTATATATATCTATATATATATATATATATATATATATATATATATATGTATATACATATATACATATATACATATATACATTATATATATATATATATATATATGTATATACATATATACATATATACATATAGATGCAAGAAATATTGTGCCAACGTTTGAACTTCCAGGTCGTGAGGACATTATCATAAGACAGTATAATTAGTTTTCCACGGAAGACGTAGCTTCTTCTTCCTATTTCCTTTATTTTGTTTGATTTTGTTTGTTTTATTTCAAAAACAAAATGAAGGAAATAGGAAGAAGAAGCTACGTCTCCCGGGGAATAGTAATCATACTCTCTTACGCCTATATATATATATATATATATATATATATATATATATATATATATATACATTATGTATGAATATATATACTTTGACTGGGATACTTACATTAATTGTTAAAGCAATGCGTTCGGGGAAACAGCCACGCACACACAAACACACACGTACATACACACACATCAGAATCGTCTGTGAGCTAGATGACGTACGGAACACTTAGGAATTCACACGCTTCAAGGTTTCGCTATTTGCTCACAAAAAAAAACAAAATCAGCATAAGAACGTTTGGGTTTTCATATCTGGGCAGGCTTACTCTAAAACATCATATGTTCTCTGTACAATATTTTGGGGGAAACGTGTGTCCCTCCTTTAATAGCATGTTATCGTGAAGCAGGCTATGTATTACTGTAATAGTACGGATTCACGTGGTTATTGGTCGAGCCAACACGTCTACGGTCGAGCCACGCTTAAATTATGAAGCTCAAATGCTTAATAATATATCAGGCATTGAGCAAGGACAATGAACTTCCCTTCATTCTTTACCACAGTTTTCCTGGCTTGCACGAAATCCCTGAGATAAAACCTATTACAAGAAACGATATTTTTCGAGGAAACATTCAAAATTTCGCTGTGTTGCTGCATCGTGCGTTACACCAGAAATTCAAAGTGATCTGCTAGAATATCATTGTTGTTTTTGTTTTCAATCAGACGCGATTAGGACAATTTTGCTGCATTTTTATTCATCATCGTTTCTTTCGTTTACAAAAAAAAAAATAATACAACAACACACAACTACCTACTTAAAATGATTACTGGTATTACATGCCTTAGAGCGAGTTCCTTCTAGAACTGTTTTTGATAGTTGTGTACTTTGATGGTAATAATGATTACATCTAGGGAAGAGGATGTTTCCCATAATCTTCGGCTTGTTTGCAGGTTCTCAAGTTGTGAATATCATGGCGCTACTGCCATGAATTGAATGCTTCCGTGATATGACGACACGAGTGTTTCTTCACGCTATGCGGCTGGTCCGTCTGCTCTTCCCACACTCCTCCTATAGTATGTTGACTTTTTTTATACAAAGAGAGACCTTCCAGCGTTGCGTGACATGATAACTGTTTAAAATCTTCGTCATCCTTCTTTCCCATTTGACATGAACGGAGAATTATAGAAGTCATGGCAGTGATATAATATACAAGCAGCAGCGATCCTCGTCTGTCTATGTATAGGCTGCGATTTTACAATGCAGAACTCGACTGTACACCAGATACAGAAAGTCCTTCAGGCTAATCTGCTCTGCAATCATTTCGAATTGACTGCATGGGACACCGCATTGAGTCCAAGTTTTCTTCTGTACAGGTTGTATTATCTCTATGAACATGTGACATTTGACGTGAGTGTCTTTTCATAGGAAACAGGACAAGATACTTGTTCTGAATCGTCGTCCATGAATAACGTCATATATATTTTACGGTCGATAGCTTATTTCAAAATCCGACGATGATCTGATTTAAAGAGTCCGCGGGCGGATGCCGGACGAATAGACGTACTACGATAAATGTTTTGGGAACCGATTATCTAAAGTTCCCCATAAACTTTCGTGGACGCATATAGCTTTATATATATATATATATATATATATATATATATATATATATATATATTATGAAGGTTATGGATATACAGCGATATTGCATTCACGATTTTTCTGAGATCAGAGATCATAATCGTGTTTTAAAATCAGTTAACCACACGAATGTAGTCTATTGAGAGAAAGATAAATTTGGAATCACTTCATTTAAACCAATGTACAGTTCTCGCTGGTCAACGAGTACAAACAATTACAAAATTGGCAATGTTCTTTTTTTTTTTTTGTTCTGGATCACGATGATCAAAGGGAGTAAGGTGTATCAGGAGTAGAAAGTTAAAGAGAATTGACAGCCTCAGAAATCAGATACCATTCTATAAACAGACTGCAATTCACATCTGTAAAAAAAGAGTAACTTTATTTCAGGTCTACATCAAAGAAACAATAATGCCATCACAACACGATGAAGTGAAAATAAGAGAAACTAACCTCAGTGGGGTATAACGAAATATATTAGGGCAGAAACAAAACAAAACCAAAAAAAAATTACTTGGATACAACGCCCTGTAAATTGCAACTTTTACACAATATAATATCTGGTTAAACAAATATACCGCAGTTTCCATTTTCTACGCTTACATATGGCTCGTACATGCACTGACAGGTCAGGTGTATATTATGGAGAGATTATACTTTCTACTGTCATCATGTTAAAAACATGGCTGGTCAATTCTTGGTCTTCAACCAATTCATGGTCTCTACAATAAACGCCAGAAGGTCGAACTTCGCATAGAATACTCACAACACCGTGATTATACTTGTTAAATGTAAGGCAAAAGAGAAATAACCAAATTAAACATTTTTGAGAAAACGACAAATAACAAAGTATTTACCAGTCTATCATTTTGTTCTCTGCCTAATTTGATTTACAAACTATAAAGAAAAAAAAACACCTTATGAGCCCGAAATTAACTTTCCCCATCAAAAGATACTATTAATGTAATATAAGACGCCGCAGCTGACAGTGTATTTATATATATCATCACCTTCAAAGTCAATTGAGGTATAAATCTTATACCGAAGACCTCACTCAAGCCATCATTGGTCGCTGCAGTTCACACTCGTGTGTGTGACGGAAAGTGCTCAAAGTTAAGATTACTATGGGCAAACTTTAAAAGCTTTTTTGAAAACAAAATCTTATATCATATATAATATCCCATCAGATGTTAGAGTACACTTTATACAGGCACGAGCTAGCATGGTCGATGCCCTATAAAAACTTGAGCTGTCACGAGGATATATTTAAGCCCAGAATCGAACTATCACCGGCAACGTTTCTTTATACAACGCCAACCAATTTTCATAGCGGTGCTTCTGAAGGTATTAAATTCAGAATGGAATGAAACCCAAATCTGAGGATTGAGTAATTGTAGAAATATTAATAGAACATAACAGTGAAGTTTGAGGAAAATCGGTCGATCCGTTCAAAAGTTATGAATTTTCAAAGTTTCAGAACAAGCCGTCACTGGGTAAGAAGACTGGAACAGTTCGTGATGTCACGTGCAGAAAAACGATATAAGAAAATATAAAGAAAATGTCACTAAAGTCCATTTTTACACGAAAGGTACACGTTTCTCTCATTCGCTTCTGACATGTTGAGGGTAATTATCATTGTCCCTTCCATCTGAAAGAGGTAGAAGTGTTCTTTTATTATGTTAGAAAATGAAAAATAATATGTTGAATTCTATGTATATTTCATTTTTATCGTTTGTCCTATGGGTGACATCACGAATTGCTGTAGTCTTCTCATACAGGACTTTCTGTACCTAAAACTTTAACACTTAATAACTTTTGAATAGATTGTCTGATTTTCTCAAACTTCAATGATGTGTTCGACTGATGCTAAACTCATACGTATATTTGGGTTTTATTCGCTTTTTATAGAAAAGACTTCTGAGCAACAACCTGTACTGGATCAAAAAGGTACTAGCCCAGTTCTTGCTTGATTGGATGATCGATATTTACATGTATTTCTCTTCCAGTAAATCTGAACTTGATGAAAATCCTGTCTCTCTGTTCCCTAAACATCATAGCTCTCATCACAAGCTCATGAGCGATCTTCGAGATGGGCAATGATGGGGTTGTAAAGAAGAACAAGCTCGTACAAGATTTAAATGACATGATAATTATGACAAACATATTCCAACATTCAACTTATGGTCACATAGTAGTAGCTCAAAAGATTTCAAGCGATACATACATTGTGATTTTTTATGGCATTCATATTTAAAAGGTAATTTATACGGTGGTCGAACATGAATTGAACAGCAGTTAACGTATACCCGTCCGATACAGAAATATTTATTCAGTAAAGTGTTCGCAAATTATCCTAACATTCAACCCTGTCTAAACAACTTCTGTACAAAGGATAGCCGCATTACCTTTGACATAATATTTTACCCTGGTAATCTCTTTCATACTGGTATTTCCCTGGGTAAAGTTCTGCACCTCTAATCAGGTTTTAGCACTAACCTATTTATTATGTCTCACTCGCTATCTTGAGTAGTAATGATCTGAGCTCTAAAATATCTTTCCTGTTTTTTTTTTTCACCCAGAAAATGGCCAACGAAAAGAGCTGCAATGCCATCAACAATCTGTGCTGGAAAGACATATCCTCATTCTGATTTATAATAAATGTTTGCCAACTATCATGACTATACCCCTTATAAAGCCGATGTGTTATAGAGAATGATTTGCTTTAATAAGAGTACTGCCATTTGCAACAATGGCCACAGGGAATTTACATATATCGTAGTTATTTTTTGCTGTCTGTTGAGACTGATTGCTATTTAGAATCAGTCTACAGGAGTAATTGATTAAGCGTTCAAATGAATGGCAATTATTACTAGTATGCTTTCAATGATCCTAGTCTTAAGCCATTCAACATGTCATGAAAAAGTATGAATATATCGGTCTATTTAGATAACGAGATATGAGCTGAAGAAAAATCTGTTATCTGCAGAAAACTGATCATCTTGTGTAAACCTTTCCTCTTAAGAATTCATGTCAAAACCGTTGATTTGTGCATACAGCACCTCATTTTAGGAGACAGCAGGTGACGAAAATCATTTACTGTAAAATTACCCCATACATTGTAAAATTGGAGTGCTATTTTATCCCTTGGTGAATAAACAGACTACGAGCTGTCGGTGCATCGGAATAGTATAATGCTAGAAATGATATTATTTGTCAGTACATCAAAACAGAAATATGTATTAGAACTAAGGCAAAAAAATAATACCATTCAAGTTTAAGTATAGCTGAAGCAATCCCCTTAATCCAACTTGTGTTTAAGAAAAAGGTTAACAGGACAGTGAACACAATGACAAAATATAATGAGAACATGCATATCAACATCACTATTGATCTCAGAACACAGTAAAGAATCTGTTCTCGTTTCTGCGCAACATCCTTGTTACAGCGTGAAACAGATTCAACAAACTTATTAACAATCCTTAGAAACATGCTTGGGACAGACTTGATTATGGTCAATGCTTTATCTTGTACAATTGCATAGATTCTATAACATTGGCAAAAATGAACTTGTTTATTCGGAGTCTACCGCTAGTTTATATTAAAAATCTGAACCAAATTGTAACAGAATTCGTTAATACATGTTTGTTCAATCGTTCTCGCGTATAATGTAGTCGGGTTTTGCCAATCTGTGCATGTCAGTTGGAATATATGTTATTTTTTATGATCCATAAGGATAAGAACATGGTGGTAGATGAGAAGGAACTATTTAACACCGAACAGACCTAAACGAGATAATAAATCGTATTCGGCGCATAATATGACTACATCTATCCGGATTATATTATAAAATCCAATGGCTAATGGTTACAAGATATAAATAGTTAACAAAAACATAATAACATTAAATGACGATATAATCAAAGTAATACGCTCTTGCTCTGTAAAAACACGTTGGTACAAAAATTATGCATAATATATTCACCAGATTATGACATAGAATGTTGCTATATAATTGCACTTGGTGTAAAGATGAATACAAAATACCGCTTCACTAACCGATTGTTACACAGTTGTCTCAGTTAGAATATCACTGTTTCCAGTCATATTTTCTGGCTGCAGAAGGCAAACACAAGCTGGACTACGATCCCTTTCTCCAACGTTTGTCAAAGAATTATTTGACTCGCGATCAAATTGGCTGATGTATTCCACTGTTGCTGGGGTCGTAGTTTTTTACCCTTCCATTGACCTTTGGTTCACCATGGCGACTGATGTCGGATACTGTCGGCTTTTGTGGCGACCAGGTGGCGGCCGTTTCCATGCGCGCATGCGTTTCTCCGCGGACTTGCACTTCCACCTCCAGTAGGCGCAGACAACGACACCCAGGACAAGAAGCCATCCAATCACAAGTCCACTGACACCATTGATGCTGGCAAAATACGAGCAGCCAAGGTTATGGCGATTAATGGCTATGTCAGCTAGCATACTTCCCCTGTACGCTGTCGGATGTTCGCAAACCATGCTTATATAGGTGTTAGAGATCCAAGGCTCAACGTTCGGCGGAATTTCTGCGCCCTGAAGGAGGTCCGAATACAGGTAGTCCATCCAGAGGAGACGGCAGTCACATTCAAAAGGGTTTTCATCCACGAGGAACTCCTGTAAAGGCGGAAGAGACATGCACACGTCTTCGTTTAGCGTATCTAGGCTGTTTCGTGCGAGAGATAGGAACACTAGGTCCTGGTACAAATGGAAGCGCGTATCTTGCGGTATGCTGGAAATCATATTACCCGCCACTTGAACTCGACTCAACTTTGTGTTGTTCCACAAGCGAGGGAAACCTGTCAGCCGGTTATTATCTAAATCAAGAATCTGTAGGTTTGGAAGGAACTTGAAAGCAGAATGTGGGATATCGTCCAGAAGGTTATTAGACAGGTGGAGCTCTGTTATAGTCATTGGGATGTGGAGGAGCCAAGCTGTGGCAATGAGCTGATTTCCAGCCATATTAATCACTTCCAGCAGTCTGTTTGTGGAAAACGTTCCTATAGGAATGTCGGAGATCAGGTTGTCATGGAGATCGATATGACGTAGCTTCAACGATTGCTTGAAGAGCTGTAAGGGCAGCGCTTCGAGTTGGTTCTGATTCACCACAAGTACTTCTAGCGATGTCATTTCTTGAAAGACGTCGGCATACAGGTGCCCTATTAAATTAGAGTGTAGATCCAAAGTGTGCAGGGACGTAAGGACGTTAAAGGCATCCCATGTTATATCCTGTAACAGATTATCGTTCAAATATAGTGAAGTCAGGTACGAAGAAGAATTGGGGGTTGTGAACCAGTCGCTTACATTTAGTGGAACGACATCGTCGCCATCGGGGTCATTCAACCCGAGCCGGTTCATCGAGATGTCTAGCTCTTCTAGGGCTGTAGTTCCGCTAAGTGCTCCTCGACCTATATTGCTGATGGAGTTATTTCGAAGTGAAAGAACCTGTAGGTGTTCCAACGTGGAAAATGCCTCTGAATCCACAGACGTCAGCTGATTGCTCGTGAGAAACAAGACCTCGAGTTTTGAATCCTTGTGAAAAGTATGAGACATGATAGATTTTATTGCATTGCGAGACAAGTCAAGTTCGTTCAGGGATTTCAAGAGGCGAATGTCGTGTGGAATGCGAAGGAGAAAATTCCCGCTCATGTTGAGCCTTACAAGTTGCGGCAGCCGGGCGAAGGATCCTCGTAAAACACCTGTAATCAAATTATCAGCCAGTGACAGCTTGCGAAGACGGCGAAGGTTCGTGATGTTAAAGTTATTTTCCGAGATCCACTGAAAAGTATTTTTCTGGCACAGCAGTATGCGAGTGTTGTCCGGAAGGTGCGATGACAGCGAGCTGATTCCCCTCCGGGAACAGTCCACTAAAGCGTTGAATTTGTCGCAGAAGCACCCATCAGGACAGGGAACGTCCGCCAAGATCCCCATGGTTGGATCGGGAAAGAGAAGCAAAGTTTGCATAAAAAGCAGGAGTAGAAACGCAGATTGCCTGTGCGAGCCATGCGAATGCATTTCCTGACGTAAACTGCTGTGGAACGAGATACACGCCATGACCCTCTGGCGAACTTTACCATGCTTTCAGCCTTTTTAACATCAGCCGATGGAGACGAAACGAAATTCCAACCAGACGCAGCGTGCGATTGAATCGGATCACCCCATCTTAATGAGGTCAGATGCATACTCCTTACAGTATAAACAATAATAATATGATTAATCCGCATTGATGAAGTTCATGTCAACATCTCTGTCCCTGAGTCACTCAAGGGTCACCATACCTGTGAAGGTATCCTTCGCAAAAGGGAATATGAAAGTCGATAATTGCTACCTTAGAGGTGCGCATTTTATACCTCCAGTTAAAATGGTTGACTGATCAGTGCCGTCTTTCACTTAAATTGCGTACATTGGCAAACAGTCCGTCCGATCCGGGTACACCTCGTTGACCTTCCCTAACCTGCGAGAACGCTACTGGTTTTTCTCATCAACACTCCCAACGGTGGCTAATTTGTCTGGCGCAGTGCGTTGTTTCTCAGTGCATCGCATCGGTTGGAAGATCATCATCCATAAGTGAGCCTCTGTTTTTCCCCCTCGCTCTCTTGCTTTCGCCTATCCGACACGTTGATGGCAGTAGATAAATGGTTACGTATGGATTTCACCCATCCCTAAAGTGTTGGAACGAAGTGACGGTCGCCCGAGCGCGCCACATGCGCAACTCGTTTCATACGAGAGCTAATGGGTTTTCCCGCCTCCACAGTTCAACTGGTCTCGCACCTGTGCCGCGGCGGCGCCACGAACCTCATGGGCAGTGATAAGTTGGCCAACAACGATCTACTATTGACGTCACATTGCCGCTATTCGTCGTGGTGTGAAACAGTGTCCGTTGTTCCTGGCTTCTGATGACATTCCTACAAAGAAAGAATGAAAGAAGGGGAGAGAGAAGGGGGAGAGAAAAGGAATTGTTAGGAAGAAATACGAGAATCTACATGTAGCAAAATTCAAGCTTGTTGCTCCACACTTTCTGTTTTGTACAGATCTGAGCACACATGTTTGAATCAAATTCATCATGTTTCTCTCGCACTGCTGTACCCGGCTATAGGATCTCCCTCTCCCTCTCTCTCTCTTTCCTTCAATGTTCAATCGCTATGCAGAGACCGACTAACTGGTGACATTCACAGTGGGGCAGCGAAATGACCCCTCAGCTGATTTACTAGCCAAACGAAATGTCGTCCCCAGGGTCGTTATACTATCGAACATTCGGAGCTGTGGATTACAGTTATTTCACGCCACCAGGGTAGCTATTCTTTCATCTGATCGCAAATGAGAGTGCATTTCAAGCACCAGCCCATTCGAACTAAAACATATTTTAATCCATGTCATTACATAAGCCCCCCAGAAATATGTCCATCAAACTGTTTGAGATACATCGATTATACTAATGTTGATATCAACAACGAACCCACGACACTAAGCAAGTCTCTCTAATCCTTTCTCACATGTACTCATACATATAAGGACAAACTTACGCACACACACACACACACACACACACACGGATATATATATATATATACATATATATATTGTATAGGCCTATACAGTGCGAAAAAGTGAAGCATTCAAATAATGGAGGAGCTACACTGGTTCTGTACACGGTCGGGACCCCTTCTCGCACACACACACACACACACACTACATATGTATATATATATATGTATATATATATATATATATAGGCCTATATAATATATATATATATATATATATATATATTATATATGTGTTGTGTGTGTGTGTGTGTGTATGTGTATGTGTCATCAAGCAATCTGTTCACATATTCTTCACCCTGACAGACAGATACACAATATAGGTTGTTATTAGAAATATGATGAAACACATCTAGTCTATACAGACGGAAGTTAGGTATCGACTATTTGCTCACAATAGATTTGGCATTGACACATTCCAAAATAGTGACGCCTTATTTAGTGTGCGACATAGATGGGATGCAATCATTATGCATGACATCATCATTTAACTCGATCGTCGACAGAAAAGGGTAATATTGATTTCATGTGGAACGACCTTCGGTTCAGGGTTCTGGGATACTTATACTTTTCCCAGTTGATATTAATTTATTTTATTGTACCACAAAAAGGTACAATGGCTACGTACGAGCGGCGAGGTGAATTGGACGCCTGACTTGTAGGAGTGTTTTCTTTTTCTTTATCTATTTCTTCCTTCGGTCAGAATGACAATTATATCCTGCATATTATTATACAGTGGCCACGGGACACAGAGGTATACACATGTCGAGAAGTATCATTCTGGATTTTCTCTCATCCTCTCTCTCTCTCTCTCTCTCTCTCTCTCTCTCTCTCTTACGCACTACAGGAACAGGTCGAATCCAATTCGCAGTTTAGAATGACGTCATTCGCACCTTTCATTGTCTTTCCATCTATTGTCTGTTCCACCATTTTGTCCACTTGTCATCAGAAACCCACACAATAGGTAAATGAATAATGCTGTATGTTCGTTTAGGGGAAAACTATATCAACATCAGTATAGTAAAGCAGTTTTTATATTCCACAAAGAAAATGAGCCGCGGAAGAAAGAGGGCAGCTTTTAAAACAACATGAGCTCAACTTTACCACGTGTGCCAATCTTTAAAAAATGCATGTCCAGGGGGTATCTATTCTTTCGATTGTTAAGATAATTTCCTCTGGGTCAAAAGCGAATTTTTAGCTAAAGTATCAACAGGCACTGAACATCAGGATATGAATCAAGGATTTTTTGTTTAGCAAATTCAGAGTATTTTCTATTTTTAATACGACGATATTAGCACACCAGCAACACACAGAGCACTTTCCACTTTACCACGATAACACCACAGCAGCACTACCCAATAACAACGTCGATTTATTTACATTGTATCATGATGCAATAATTTCCTAATAATATCAACTCTAAAACCAGTAGGATAACAGCATAGTCACGGGGTAAATGACCCTCCTAATTACATGTCTTGAGAAATGCTTGACATTAAGAACCAGTAAAGAAAAATTACAGAAAAATTGCAACAAACATTGATTTTGTCTAGGTTCCTATCAAGTGTAAGTACGACACCCGTCTCTTTCTTATCATCTGTCAAAATGTTTTAACTCAGGAAACAGAAAAAAGTGGAACAATGTGAATACGGCAGTAATACTCTTTATCGATGCAGAATATTCTTCTACCAGATATTTGCTTGCCTGGGGGAACATAACAGCGCATATTGCATGAAATATCACCAGTCAGTACAATGCTTTCTTCATAATCAAGAGAATGGGACTTATGCAGAAATAAAGCTCTACAGAATCAAAGTCTTTACATAGAGTCTGGGAACTTCATTTTTGAATTTGAAAAAAAAAATGGATCACAATAATGATGCGGAATCCCCTTGCACTAGATTTCATTGAAAGAGATTCTTTCATCTTCTCTAGACTTTGATGTCTGAATGAAGAAAAGGACGATAAAAAGAGGCTACCGTCTTAGCTTCTTCCTTCTGAAGATCAACTCAATATTGAAACATGAGAACATAGTGCAATAATCACAAGGCATGCTCATACACCTGTGTCATGATAGTGGTTACACGGATGGGCTCCCTGTCATAAAGGGAGTCCGCGGAATTGGCATTTTTTTTTTTTTTTTGCAAGATGTATCCCAAGTTGGCTCTTTAAAATTTCGCAGAAATCTTTCTCTGAAAGCAATAATCCAACTATGATACAGGTATATGTGCAGAGCACCGTGAAATATGGGATATATGTTCCGTTTTATAGACTCTGATATGGTTTATTGGTCCATGTTTCGTTTTCCTTGAAAGTGATCAAACCACCAAAGCCCAGAGTGTAACGACACCGCTATTTATCGTAAACGTTCGCAGTTTTTATTACATCTATTTTTCAAGGAAGTCGTCATCGCTGATGGCAGGAACAATTTGCGTTCGAAGCCCTTGATTTACCCGCGAAGCTGAGTTACTTTCTTTCACGTTTAACCGATTTGGAGAACCCGGCACTGACAGATGTTACAGGGTACCTACACCATTATAAAATGCTTTCTGAGGCAACGTGCATATTGTGGCGCCCTTTGGTATAGCTGTGTCGAATCATGCTGCTCTTGAAAAGATCAAGGCTGATCGAAGTGCGCTTATTCAATCTCACCAAGCCTTACAAGCTTTGTACTTATTGCACGTCATTGTGTATCATTCTTCCGCCAATATGTTGAAAACGTTCTCGTTAACTTGCAGCATTTGAAATAAAAGAGTTATCGCAGAAGCGCCATTAATATGAATTAGAATCGCGCCACTAAGTCCAGTCATACCCAACTTGCACTCTGCGACAAGGCCCTATATTTCATTCGTCTCATCTCTCTTCCCAGGGTTCACAAAATGACATCAACTTCGTCTGTACCCATGACGTCATAATATTCCTTCTCTCCTATATCCCCCATCTCTCCATCTCTCTCTCTCCGGCGTATTCGAACATGATAGAGAGCTTAGTGACATTTTGCCATCCCAAATAGAGAACGTTGGGGTGCAGAGCAAAAAGTCACGCGCCACTTTGAATTCAATCAAAGTCATTCAGCAAGCTTTTAATGGCGTCATGTTAGCTTGGGTAATCGGCTGCCTCATTAGTGCAGTTCCCCTCGACCCAGGGGCCACTGCAACGTATGTCGAAATTCCCCTGCTTGCCAGACAAGGGCTAAAGGCTGCGGTACGTTTGGTGTGTGATATTGTGTGTGTATGTGTGTCTGTCTGTCTGTTTCTCTGTTCTCACACTGTTTTCAACTCGAACTGTTGATAGGGCGCACAGGTGCATATCATTGTGTGGTGGAGTATTTCTGTATTTCGGTCTTGTGGTAGCGCTGCTTCCATTTCTAGAAATCAGAATAAGAGGTATCAAGTATCAACCCGAACTACTTTCGCTAATATCTGGGAGAAATGAAAGTGTTCTTCATATTCTCTGACTACTGTTGAGGTGTCTCAGTGTTCACTTTTGCCAAGAGGGTCCACTTTGCTGGCAAAGGGTGTATTTAGGACAAGATCCAAACGTAAAGATAACATTGCCAATACAAGCCGTTGTTGTTTAGAAGGTTTTTCTGTTTGCATTGTGTTTTGTTTTGGTACGTTTTGTCTGTTTTGGGGATTGCGTTTTGTGTTGTGTTTTGGTTTTTCCTCAGAGCTGTTGCCAATAAGGCATCGCCAGGTCGAAAAATTGAAATCTTTTTGGAAAATAGAATGTCCACAAACAGGTGCTGTGAACTAAACTCAAGAAAAAACAAAACAAAAAGCAAGTGATCTGAGATTCTTAAATGTTTATCTTTTTTTTTTACTTCCTGGAATATTGAAAGGTTGAATAATGAGATTACTCTTTCTTTTCGGGTGTAATTACAATAGATTACATAGTTCGGATAAAAACATACAATCAGGCACTCGTCTACCATTGCACCAGATAAAATCTCACCTTCATTTTTTTTTCAGCATTACTAGTAAAACAGCTCGTTTATAGCATTACAAACGTCACCCATACAAAACTGCCGACACATCAAGGAAAGAGAAAAGTGTGTCGACCAAGATATTGTTATTCTTATATGGAAATAAGGTAATTTTTGTTATGGAAAGAAAAGATACAAGTAAATGGACCACCTACAGTGTCTACAGTGAATCGATTCGGATAAAAACATACAATCACCTTCCTTTGCTTCTGGTTCTGCTTCTATAACATAGCTCTTTACACCGATTCTCATAACTTGAATTCGTTACGAACTTGACGGTATAGATGATATGCTTATATACAACGTACTTATGTTAGCTTTTCTTCTTACCTAGTTTTCCTTTTTTTTTCTCTTGACATCATATTTTGCTATTTTAGCTTCTAGATTACTATGTTCTTTGTAATTACTTTGTATTCCGTCTCCACTGAGAGACGTATTCACATTGTTCCCATGGGACAAGCAGTTACAAGCACTGCTTTTGCGGTTCCTTCGTAATGTTACATCTTGTTGGAAATAGTTTCTCTTTATGTAGATCTAGTATGCGGATAATCCACAGTATATCTTATCTTTTGTATCTTGTTTGTTTGTTTGATTGTTCGTTTAGTATATATATTGCCTCAATGTCAAGTGAAATATGAAATTAAATGTGCTGGAAGTGTCCACGGAGTCTCGAGTGTAAGATCGGTGACATTTTAGCCTTAATTTAATCAAATCAAAAGAGGCCAGTCATAGGTCATTTTCTACGATGCTAATGTAGGCTATTGAAAGGTCATTTTAAGTCGTTTTAAACCTGTTAAGAAATGCATGCTGAATAATTATGAAGGCTGACATACTCACTAATCTTGTTTGGCTTGAAATATTTGATTGATGATTTTTATGCCAATGCATGTGTGTGTGTCTATGAATACATTTGGGCGATTGATTGATTGATTAAGTGATTGAGCGATCGATCTATTATTGATTAATTGATTGACTGATTGATTGAATTAATGATTGATTGATGATAGATTGATTGATTAATTGATTGATGGATTGTCATTGATTGATTGAATGAGTGAGTGAGTGATCTATCTATTAATTGATTGATTGAATGATGATTGATTGATTGATTGATAAATTGTCATTGATTGATTGATTGGTTGGTTGATTTGTCAGTGTTAATGAGATATAGAATATATATAAATTGACATGACATTAATAGAAAGGGGTCTCTGAATCATTCCTCTAACTTGATTCTTTTCTTTATCGCGCACCAATGCACGGGTCATCAAGTAAACAATGTTCAAACAGAAGCAGGGTAATCGTACACCAGTATAACGACTTTTTCTGTGTATCTTATTCCTCCTACATTACCATTTAA
>NW_027271725.1:1075000-1170000 GCF_040938485.1 Diadema antillarum | reverse complement strand
TCGCTCGTGTGGATTCCAATAGGATACAATAAAGGTATACACACGAAACAGAAGTCGGTTTAATCCATGCACTCTTATCTTCAGAAATAGCTGTGTACACAGCACATAATACACAATCACCTTCGATCCAGGCTTATCTGAATTCCACGTGATAAAACGTTGCAGTATAAATGACGGACTATTTCATACACGATGACACATTTTATAACTTACTATATTTGATTGCGCATAATTGAGTTAAGTTCAATCATCGAATTAGGAGTAGAAATCATGGAGAAAAAATGTGAGGACCAAGGAGAAGAGAGAGAGAGGAAAAAGAAGAATGAGACACATGATAGAAATCAAAGGACGAATAGGGAGACGAACAATGAGGAGAGAAAGAAGAAAAAAAAAGAAGAATGAGAACCATGACAAAAAAAAAAAGTTAAGTAAGAAGGCGACCACAAAAATAGGAACAATACTTTGAGAAAAAAAAAGACTCCGACTTGTCTACTTATCATTTTGGTGGACTGTAACAAGTCAAATTTCCTAATCAAGAAATCATTCATTCGTTCATTCGTGTATTCATTAAATCATAAATTTATACATATATTCATTCATCTACTTTTTCTTCTATAGATGCCTTTCTTCTGATTCACTTTGCATTTATGTATAGCAGGTAATTCATTTATGCCGTTGGGTCATGTTTAAATAACCTGATGCAAACACAAACATGTATATTACATATACAAGGTAAAATATTTGCCATCAGTTTAATTGCCGTAAATCTAAAATTACGCTACTAACCTGTACTTATACGATTAATAAACGATGAAAGAGGTAAAAACATAAGTGATGCCCTCTGTCATTATAGTCATATAGACTTGAAGAGCAAGAGAAAACGGTGCAAGTTAAGCTTATCACTTCTTCTTTTTTTCTTTTTTTTTGCAAAAGAAATTTTCCTGAGATATGTTTCTGAGAATCTCTCTCTCTCTCCCTCTCTCTCTCCTCCTCCTCCTCCTTTCCTTCTCTTTTTCTCTCTCTCCAGATATCTTCGTTTTCAACTTTAAGGCCGAGCAGAAGAATAGGTCCCAGCCTTCAATTACTATTCTTCTTTTCCCAACATATTACCTAAGTCACATAATCTTTTTGTTAACTTTCACGCTGTTCCTTTCTGGATATTTGAAACGCACTATACCTTCTACCCTATAGATAATGCATTTTTGGTTCGAAATACGCGTTTAATGTCGGCGCCTTTCGAACGAACACTACATGGAATCTTATTTCGACCACCTCCTATAAAAGGTAAGTGATCTCTATCACGCATTCTCGACATATCTGTTGTCATATTAATCGAGTCTTCTTCGAATGATCCCTTTCAGTTTCAATGTCACTTCGATACCGTCTTCATGACGGTTCGATTTGGAGAAATGAAGTGGAAAACCAGCAGCAAATTTGAAATTTTGGACGTACAGCACACCTTTTTTCGGGCCTTGTCGTCTTACGACGCAAGGGAAACGCAAAATAACTATATTATTTTGATGTCACTTCGGAACCAATTCAAGTTCGCATTCCCGGATAGCTCTCAGCTTATTTCTCCGTCTATAACATCAAAATGAATACGTAAATGCTCAATTTATTAGCGTAAACGTGGTGTAATATATATATATATATATATATATATATATATATATATATATATATATATATATATATAGTGTATATGGGGAAATTCTGGGCTACGGGCTCTGTGGTTTTGTGAACGCGAGGGCAGTGCTCTGGCTGTTCATTAACAGTGTATGTGGGAGCTGGCTTAGGACTATAGGCTCAGAATTGCGTAACTCGTGGTGCATCATACTCAATGTATGCCATGAATAAGAGTGCATGTAAAACAGACACTTAGCAATGTCATCGATCGATGCATTTTTAATCGATGACTGATGGCCGGGTGGGACTTAAAAGAGTCCCGCCTAATGATGTATCTCTTTTCTATCTCCCTCTCCCTCTCCGTCTATCTATCTATCTATCTATCTATCTATCTATCTATCTATCTATCTATCCATATCTTTCTCTGTCTCCCACTACGTGTGTGTTTTAGCTTTTGCATCTGTTGTTTTCTTTTTTCTGGTTATATTATGAGGGTAATGTATTTTGTGTGTGTATGCTTCCACAACGAAGCTTACATAATCATGAAAGATCCAGAATGTATATGGTCGTTGCCTCAACTTGCTAAACCTATAGTAGGAATTCATGATTGGGTAAGCTAAACGATTTCCAACTTATGAAACAGAATCACTAGAACAGTATATTATAAATGGTCTTTATACTCCGTAAACAAGATTAATTTTGATTAAGGAGATGATTAATTGGTGGTCTGTTGCGATACGCCTCACTATAAACTGCATTATCGTTCTTTGTTATAAGCTATATTATGATAACATAACGACATTATCGTTACACATATACCCTTGCTTTGTCAAAGGTAAGTGAATTAGAATTAGCAGTTGGGGTGTATGCCAGATCGAAGAGATTATAGCTTATTTTTTCTGCTTTTAGCTTGAGCTTTGGATTGATAAGATATTTTTGCTTAACAATATCGCGGTGTCTATTATTTTGCTTTGAATTGTCATTACTCTTGGATTACTTTTAATGTGTAATTATGAACTTTTGTGTCGCTATGGGCACCTTAGTTTCTCTCTCTCTCTCTCTCTCTCTCTCTCTCTCTTTGTGTATGTGTGTGATAAGTGCCACAAAATCAACATTAACTTCCGAGTGGGCTTATTATTATTATTATTGTTCTTCCTATTATTATCATTATTTGCATTTGAGCGATCGCTTTATGTCATAATAGTGTGCTAACTGATCACAGGCGTTAAAACAATACTACACATTTCTGTTTTGTTATGATCACGTGCTTCACACCCATTCATGACGAAAGCGCCGTGATTACAATTCTATTGTTCTTTATAACAGCCGGTATATCATTTTTAACGGCTGAGTGTGGACTACCTTTTATATACGCTTGGTATACACATTTTGCCCAGCCATTATCTCTAGAGTGCGAAGACAATAACGTCGTGTTTTGATAAGGCGCAGCTTTTGTTCAATTTATTTTTACTTCTATCTTTTCTGGACCACAACTTGTACTCGATGTTTCAGGGTTGATAGTGGTAACGGCATATTATCAGGTCATTTCGAAACCGAAGAGAATTATGATAGAATTATTCAAGCCTTTCTCAAGATATTTCCCAGAACCAAAGGAGGATAAAAGCCTATATTTAACAAAACCTGAGGGCAGGTATACGCATATCAAACGATGATTATTACCTGAGACTGTTTTTTTTTTCACTTCTGCTGGACAGCTAGTGATGTCAACCTCAGAATAATCCTGTAACGTCAAAAGTGTGTTCAAGAATATCGTGGTTCATGTCCTGACATTATAAAACACAGAAATGACAACACATCGGGTCACTGACTTACTGATGGTTGACGAACACATAAATGGCATGTATAATATCCGCACATTACATAAACTAGACTCACGAAGAAGTGAGTCATACAGTCACGTGCTTGTTATATATTGTAGAGTGAGGATTACACATGAATATTATGAATATTATGAATATATGAATATGATCTCTGGAACCAATTCAGTGCATTACCTCTCATGAAAAGGAAAGGCGGAATCTTAAGAATACTGTGACAATTTTCAGCCACATAATCGGCGGGTTCCCTGGAGCTAAATTTGAAGGCATGCACGCAGTGTGATTCCAAACGTCACTGGCGGATGAGATTAGTTATAAAGGAGACCTGTACACAAGAATATCTCTCCTGTCGAACGTAACACTTTCCAGACGAGACAATCGATGTCGCACTAATGTCACACTTGACGGCGACACACTTTTCTTAAGGTAACACCTTCAGTCTTTTACTCTTATCTTGTTGAAGATTCTTATTTGGCACGACAGCCAGACAAGCGCAATGTCTTACAGGTCCTTCACACCAATGGTAATGGACAATATCATGGTCGACCAGACAGGCTGCCAAGTAGAATTTCTTGCTCCAACACCTTTGAAATATCTCCTTTTTATCGTTCTTTAGACGCAAAATGCCACTTTCGAGGGGGCATTTCATGAAGCGTTTTGTCAGATATTTCAGCTGACAAAATGTTAAAAGCTACCGAAATCCTTGCATCTGATTGGTTGAGAGCAAATTTGTCAGACAAAGTTGTCGGACAAAATGCTTCGTGAAATGCCCCCTCCCCCCCCCCCCCCCCCAGTTGCCAGAGCCCTGCCTCCGAAGATGCAGTTTAATATTATATCCCTGCAAACTGCTTTATATAATGCATTGTAATACGTGACTGTCGATTTCCATTTCCTTTCATTAACTCGAGGAGAGGTACCAGCTTCTGTCAAGTTTCTCTTCAACGTTATATTTTTTCGCAAATTGGTTGGCACGAGGCGGGCTATCAATCAAACTCGAAAATTCATCCAAAATGATTTTCTATAGCATGTTATCAGCGTTTCCATTCTGATCATAACGCAGGTGCATCGGATAAGTGTTGTCTCCTCTACTGGAAGTACAGCATATACAGACCAAATGCGATATCGTAAGAGAGTCGTGTCCCAGGAAGAAAAATGTCCTCATTAAAAATCAATGAAGAGGCCCATCTATCACTTTGGGCTAAATCGAACAAATATTCATGTTGTTGCAGGCACTTGAATGTTTAGCAGTCGTCAAGCATGGCGTCGTAATGTTGGGGGGGGGGGGGCGAAGGAGAACTGACTGGGTCCCATTGCCGTAAAACTTCTTTCTTAAAGTTCTTCACATATTATTTTCTCCAAGAAATGTTTAAGATAATGATGATTTTCTCAAGATAGAGCAAGAGACATTATGGTTCTAAACACCATCGAGATATAAAAAAAGTCATACAGTTTTACAGATATACAGTATGTCCTAAAAAAATACAATCATATTTTCGCATAGATAACACCCAATAGGATTAAACTGTCTAAATGCTACTTCAAGATCTTAAAATATAACATCTTAGCTCTATTTTGCAGAAAACCCCATTCAATTTGGTTAAGCGGTCACAGAGAAATGTGGATTGTTGTAAAGCATGTCATGAGTCTGATTCTTCCAAGTTTAGCACTTCGATGCTCTTGTGTGTGAATGCAATAGACAAAACTTGGAGGGAAGAGATTCCTGACATCCTCTACAAAATTCCTCATTTCTCTTTGACCACTGAAGCAAATGGAATGGGGTTTTCTGTAAGATGTGGGCAATGAGTTATAGTTTCATACTCCGAATTTGTATATAGATTGATTCGCTATTTTTAAAAATATCATTGATGAGCTCCCGTTGTATATATATATATTTTTTTTTTTTTTGGGGGGGGGACATACAGTAGAACGCAATTTCAAGGGGGTGTTTTTGTGTGCGAGGCAAATGAATGCTAGTCAACAGACGTCATGGTCGCTTCAGTCTGATGTGATGCCTGTGTCGGCTGGCCATTGATTGACAACAATGACTGAACATTCATGTTACCCAGGTCATAACGGAACGTTTCATGCACTTTACATAGCTACACTCATAACAACACTAAACATAAATACAAGAAACATTAATGAGCCATCCTTAGAATGAAAGTTTACACTATGACTGAGAGAAAAGGCTGTCGCTGTTGTTACTTTTAAGTGAGCAAATTTGTCTAGGGAAGAAGAAAAGGTTGAAAATGCAGAGAATTTCAAAGAATGTATGAGGGTCTAATTAGGCGTTTTCACATCAGCCCGATAAAAATCCAAGCTCGAGATATTTTTCGCAGAAAATAGTCAGCAAAATAGCGCGCTATTTCGAAACATCGGGCTGATGTGAAAACGCCTAGTGAGAAATGTTACACGGTAGCTTTTAATTCCGGGATTACAAGTTTTGGAATAACAAGTAAGCTTAAACTCGCAGCGAGGAGGCAACCTGTTGAAACTCGCCTCAAGGTGGCTCGCTAAAAGAGAGACGGTGAGAAGGCAAACTCGCCTATAGGCGCCAAATTGACTTGTTTAAACTCACCTAAACGCCCTGTTCAGGGCAGGGCGAGAAGGCAACTTGTTGAAACTTGTGTAGGGGTCTTGTTTCGGAGGGAAAGGCGATGAGACGACTTCTCATAACTCGCCTCGACGCCCTGTTTGAGATAAAAGACGCTTTGTCGCCTTGACGAGTTTTAATAAGCTGCCTTCTCGCCTTTTCGTCCTGAAGAAAGCAAATGGGCGATTTCCCACAAATCGCCTTCTTACCTCAAGTTTAAGCAGAAAAACACTTGAGAAGTGATTGTGAATTGTATGAAATGTGCAGAGAATGTAATGTTATACGTGTGTCCTCGGGATCTCAGTGGAATGTATGATTGTAATTGTTCTTTAATTTGCAATCTCGAATGTGTGACTGTTTGAGTTTGTTAGTTGCCTTTCCTAAAACCGTAACTTTACTTGAAAACTACGGAAAACCTCGACTGGATAGAAAGTAATTATTCCCATGTACGTTTGTCGCCCTGTCTTTTTTAATTCCTTCCTTTTTATCTGGCGTCAGAGGCACCCACCGCAAATTGATCACATGACAATAATCAAATGCTAAAAGAAGAAAGCGGCGGGAACGAGACGGAGGGAGCAAGAAGCGCGGGAAGCGATCAGAAGGAATTCTTCAACTCCCTCAGTGGCGCGATGCAACGGGACTTATTATTATTCATGATCGAAGACCACGGCACTGCGTCGACGACCGTTCAGTCAAGCCGACACGGGCGCATGGAAAGAGAGGATTAAAGTCCACAAACTCGGTGAGTTCACGTGACCTATGGGATACAATGGAATGGGCGCAGATTAATATTTTATGTCGTTTTTCACACCATTCACTGGACTGACGCAAATTTGGTCAAAAAGATGCTCACGACACACACACACACACAACCACGTAATACCCACTACACCTTCGGTTATCCCTTACAGTGAAAAACAAAGTAACATAAGAACTACTGTTATCGCACACCTGTGGTAAAATGAATAAAGGTTAAATAAAGCTGACGCACACTTACACAATATTGATCCACATGCAGAATCACCGTTAAAAGAGAACTCCGGATTTTTAGACTTTTAAATTTGAACAACTATAAATAGGTTGTACTGGGAACATAATTTAAAGTGATTGGAATAAGTAAAGAGAAAGTTTTCAAACTTTTTAACAAATCAGGATAAACAAGGATGGTGACATAGCAGCTTTACCAGAAGAATGCATGAGTGGGGGTTCAAGGAAACAGAACAAAAGGAGAAAGCATCTATAAATTCTTCACAGGTGACCTAATTAAGCAAGCGGTACTGTAATGGAATGACTTTGCTACATTTCTGAAATAAAGTTTTGAGCCTCCTACTCATGCATGCTTATGGCGGGTCCATAAAGATACTCACACATTCTTATGGTGAATCTGCTATGTCATCATCCTTGTTCAGTGCAATTTGGGTTTTCAGAGTCTTCGTTTCTCTGCTCAAGGACCACAATAATTCCTCAAACTTACACATGAAACTATTGAAATTATGAAATCGCCTGGACTTCCCCATTAACGCACACTCGGGCGCGTTGAGAAAAATCAAGAACCACCTAAAACTTTGATAGACAGGCATACACGTCTACAAGTCTACGACAAAGCAAGTAAATTTCATCCAGCTGTAATTGAGAGGTACTGTAACATGGGTAATTTTGAAATTACATCTGATGAAACTTATATGATACTAGCAGATAGTTTTCTTCTTCACGCTACTTGTTAAAAGAGAGAGAAAGAGTAGTTAGTAAATTTCGTTCCACGTTATCAAAATGTGAAGTTATGCAAAAGTAGTAGTTGCCATAAATGGTGCTAGCGAATAGTGATCGAGAGTATCACTTGTGCGAGGGAACAACGGCACTATCAAAACAATACTACTGTATAACGTATATAGGCCTATACGAATGTACATACCTGTAATGCATGTGTCACAAGAAAGAACGAATTTTAATCTATCAAGAGGGACAATATAATTTCCAAGAAGTATCAGAACACACAGTCGATCAAGATATTTTCAGTTCATGTATTGATAACAATAACGTCAGAGCATTGTTACTTAAACAAACAACCCACCGAATTCTTGCTACTATATTACATTAAAACAAATTCTTTCCAAAAACAAATCGGCAATCTTTTTAAAGTTTGTGTTTGTGACAGTCCGATTACTCCAGCATCGAGTGGAGTGCGTAGCCTAAATTAACTTTGGCGCAATACTTGTCCTTTCAGAATCACATCCTGCACATGGACAAGGTTGTAAGATATCAGTAAATTCGTTGTGCAATCCATGGATTCACGCGAGAGTGTCTTCCTGAAGCTGCTGCTGATATTTTACCACATGCTTTCATCTCTTCTGGCTAAGGTTTCTCTAATTCACTTTTCTGCAACCTCCCAAAGAAAGACGTATCATTATGTAGGCCTATACTTCAACAACTTCAGAATTCGGCCGCTCGCCTTTTAGCACTCAACGAAAAAAAAAATCATATATCGCCAGTTCTAAGGCCTGTTCACTTTTTCCCAATTCACAAACGATTCTCCTCATATGAGTAAATCTGTCACATTGTATACAATATAAAAACCAATCCGACATATTTACGTTCTTCAGTAGATGCACGCATATTCATGTACATGTACCAAAACTCAAACACTTATGGACTGATTTTGTATTTTCTGTTGTAGGTCCAAAACTTTTTGTAACGTTCTCCCCAAAACCTTTAATTATCCATGTCTGGAGTTACTTGTACTTCAAGCGTAGTTCAATATTGCTCATCTATTCCCGTATATAATGCCACGTGCACGTACTAGTAGTTCACAGTCTGCATAATAAAGCGTCATGAGCGTCGGAACGCAAACCTTCGCGCCGTACAAGCAGCCACAATTATTATCATCATTTTTCTTTTTCGTCTTATGCCTTGTAGGGTCCGGTATGGCAGATATTTGGCTTCTATCAATATAAGAACCCGTCTGTCGGCGCTACGCAATTCTGTCTCATTTTACTACCTTTCCGAAAAAAAAAATAGTGTTCTAAACACTGAAAAAAGAGGGGGAAAATATCAAAATGATTCTTACATTGCAGACAAAGAAGTACATTCATACAACAAACATACCTACGTTTTAATAAATCCACATACACGGCAATACATCTCTCTCTCTCTCCCTATCTATCTATCTATCTATCTATCTGTCTATCTATCTAAATCCGTCTATCTACATACATACATGCATACTGACACAAGAACACACAAACGTTTATGACTCAACTGACATTCTCATCTAAAGTGCATGACATCCACCATAAAGTCAGTAGACGGGTAATGTGTCGGTAAGATGGCTTTTTGTTCTCATTCTGTGTCGCTATGTTTGGCTCCCTTTCGCATAAAATGTCACTTCGAATGTCTCACAGGTCAATTTTGCCCCAGAAACTGTCACATTTACATGACGGCACTGGACATTTTTGGCATGAATATTCACCCGTGATTCGTCGCCCGAGGCTCTTACAAACTCGGCGTGCACACGCAAATTTTCAAGCGGTGGATTTAGAAGTATCGTGTTTTTTTCTCCATTTTTTTGTTGGTTGTTTCTTTGTTTTTATATTAACGGTCTTTCTAGGATAAGTAATGGGAGGCAAAGTTACTCTACTGGGACTATTATGTAGAGTTTGTACTGACGCCTGATTTGTGTTTATCTTGAGGTTTGCTCTAAAAGATCACCAAGACATCACAATTTTTCGTTTAAAGGCTCTATCCGTTTCCGATCCATTTCTCATCGGAAAATTTTACAAATGATAATAAAGCCGAAATTAGTTTGATTTAATCAAATCGTGACTTCATCTCGCTTTTCCTTTATATCATGGGAAAGGCAAAAATGCCAAAATAACCCAATTAAGCATTTCACTCTAATTTCGACAATAGTCATTACCCGATTCCAGGTCTTGCACTCATCAGGGGGCATTTCATGAAGCGTTTTGGTCGGATATTTTTCTGACAAACTGTTACAAGCTACTGAAATCCTTGCATCTGATTGGGTGAAAGCAAATTTGTCCGACAACTTTGTCGGACAAACTTTTTTTTTTTAAGAGGGGACTGCATTCTACAAGCTCTGCTTTTTAGCAGTCCCCTCCATTTCCAGCAAATTTGTTTCTGCCTTTACCACAGTGACGTAACAGTTATTTGTATCTCTGTTGATAATTTATCTGTATCTCTTTTGCAATGTTATTCTGTTCATCGCATTGTGGTACTGATTTCCTGACATCTGTATATACGAGTGTTTCAATGTATTTCTAAATATATGTTTGTTGGAAATGAAATTAATCAACTTGAACTGGACCAAACGGTTCATGAAATGTCCCCCTGGTGTATCAGAGTGAAAAGAGTGCACTGAATGGCGTGTGATGTATGCTTGATTGAATGTTTATATTTATAACTTCACGGCTAGCAAACGAGTTTTATATATAGGGCCTCTCTTTTCCAATAACTTTTACAAAATAGCTTCATATGGGACATGCACTCGCTCATTTTTCTCTTCGGCCTCCAAATGTATGTCTGAATATATTTTGTACAACATCGATTTGCTGTACAATGTTATATCGACTTAGCATTATTGTCATAACCATCTTCACTGTCATTGTTATTGTAAGTTTCGTAAGAAGAATATTATAGCTCCACATCTTAGTACAATATCTTCTACAATATTATTCCCTCGTCGTCGGTTGGCAGAACTGCTCCTTCCATTGATCTACATACGTGGCCCATCGTGTTCTCACATCAAGAAATAGATAAAACCTCCACAATATAATGTTCACACACGCTACACTAGAGCACACGACTTGAAAGGCCTTTGCTACGATAAAATACTATTAAGTCATGTATGACACCCAGGGAGCCTCGGTCATTGCAAACTCGACCCGACAATATATTGACACCACCTCGATGTCTGAAATCGTGTTGAAGTTAACAAAATACGTACAGCGAATGCAGCAGTAATTCAGAGCAGGGAGGTGTTAGAGAAGAAGAAACAAGAATCTCTCCTTTGTATCAGTGCTCCGTGCCGCTGAGAACTTATGCGCTCTATCGCAAGTGTAAATAAATTGCTTTGACAAAATAAAGCACTTCTGTTTTAAGTTAGCATCATTTCTAAAATACAACATACCCAGCCAGCAGCAATTCGCTGTCCCCTTCAATATTTTCGGCATCAATTATTAAGTGTGCAAGGAATATAGGACACGGGAAAATAATTACTGAAAATTGTACTTCCTTAACTGTAGAATGCTACTGAACACGCAGAAACACGCATTAGCAAATTACTTAATACGAAAGCTTAAATATTCAAGTGCTAAACCTGGCAAACAATAGTATGCACAAATATGGGCAAAATGGTTATATGTTTACTTTTTTAATGAGATACTAATACATTACACCTTTTTCAGTCTAGGGGTGTAGTGTATTAGTAACAGGAAGATTTGAAGAAAAACTTAAAGTAGTTGTTCAGTACAAAATTACCACAAAGGTCCATACAGGATTTCAACATTTCCTATGAAATACAGTTTGAAATTGTTAAAATCAAAAACATCTTCTTTGGTCTTCATATCCAAACTCTTTAGGAAGGGTGGCCTGGAGTAAGGAACATCAAAGCCAGTGAAATGCTAAGCATTCAATCGTCGTGTTGTAGAACCAACGCATAAATTTGCACAAATTGCGAAGAGATTCCACTCCTTTTCTAACACCTCCCTGGTCACGGAAGGGTACCACCAGGCCTTCACACTGAGCATGAATAGAGATATATAGATGGAGAGAAACAGATATCGCGCAAAAAAGGTTTGGAAAGTGAATTTGTTTAGTGAGTCTAAAGACACATAATTACACTGGTGACCTACATTAATATAGAAAGTCGTCATAATATTATGAACAACACGCCTCAAACTCTAATTCCACTAAAGACCTCATCAGCAGGGATATATTAAGTATAGGTTCATATCATTTTCTCACAGACAAAATTCGGTGTCAAGTTGATTGTTGTGCCGGGGCCTGAATGCTTTATTTTGATCCAGTCACATTTGTCCCTTTTATGATATCTACGCTTACAATATCCTACTCAAACAAGAGAGATCATGAGGGTATGCCGAGAGCTTTAATTCTGTCCTCTAATTCATTTTCACCTCTCATTTCTCTTGAGCACAAGTACATGGCTTCGAGCATTGCCAGTAGACCAGAATATGATCGAACCAAAGTAAGCAAAATGTATACCCCACGTCCATCAATTCAAGAATTATCTAGAAAATAAGCGCTGAAAGAGGTGAAAGCAAACAAACAAACATGAAGTCAGTACGGACAGAAAACACTTCAGTGCCTCGAGGGGGCGACCTATTGTCATGCAGTACCAACCAAGTGCTGGCCAGTCGAGTCTTTAATTTACTTCACCATAGAAGGGACATAGTGCGGACGGAAAAAATGGAAACGGAAAACCTGTATGAAGCTTTTCATGGCTGAAGTTCTGTGTCACGTGCTCAACAGTTTAATCAAGTTTATGGACACGACCGCGCTGTGGGATAACTTGCCCGTCCGCCGTTAGCGTGACTTCCAGACGCTCTGTCTTATTTTCTTAGGCTACGTGCCACATTCAATTTTCCATTCAAAAAATAGTCAGCCCTGAGCAAAGGCTGCTTGAAAAATAAAAGGTACACATAAACACACAAAAACCCTAAAAATACGACCGCCAACAGACTTACACCGACGGGCATAAAATGACAGAATATACAGCCTCCCATGAAACATAAGAGGTACCTTTTAAAGTGGACACTGCCAAGGTGGTGGAAAGGTAGCAGCCTGAGAACGAGGCTAGGTTGCCAGAGTCTTCGCCTGTAAATCGAATGCTATCTACAGTAGATAAGTCCATTTGAACAATTGAGAGCGGATGTATACTTTGTTGGACATTAATGAGTGGATAACACGGGACTTCGACCTAGAGGACACCCGAGGGTCCTGTGTCTGTCCCCCCCCCCCCCCCCCGCCTCTAGTTTGATTAATACACGAGTACTGACGAGAGAAGGAAAAGTGATAAAATTGGTTTCTCGCACAGGAATGGCATTGATGAAATTATCCTTGAAATCTAATCTCCAAAGTGGAGCTCTCGGGCTTGTGACAATTTCTGCTCTTCTTATACTGCAGATGGCTATGGGATTGCACATTAACGAATTTCTTCTACATCCCTCCCTGGAAAGTGCCTTATACAATAGCTCTAACGTGAGATTCATTAAAACGTTGTGATATCCATGTTGGTCCAGCTGCAGACCAAACTATTGTTAAAAGGGAATTTACCCCCAAATTCATACGCTGATCGTTATGCTCATTTATTATACTTTAAAAACTAGGATTCTCTTCTTATTTTTTTTCTTCAAATTTGTATTATTCTCCTATTGTGACATCACGAATTGTTGCAGACTTCTCATTCAGCGATGATGACACATGCCTTTAACCAAAAGACAACGCACGTGGGACTGGTAAACATAATGCCACCCCGTGACTACAGGGTGTTTGTGATTGGGTATCTGAGGCGTAGACATCGTGCTTTAACAAGTGGAGCATTGGCGTGAATCTTCGAATCGTTATACAAACACCCGACGACCGCCAAGCCGCCTAGAGCTTCGTGGTATTCACATCGGGGAAAGCATCACTCGGACTCGCTTTCCCCTAAGAAAGACCTCCTCCCTCCCCCCCCCCCCCCACACACACACATACACATACACCCACACTCATACTTTTGCATTTTCTATGTCCCATGGGTAGCTCACTGTTTTGTTGGATGGGAACATGTTACCGGCGTACTTTAGCTTTTACGGGAAAAACACGAAAACACCCCGCAGTTCGATACGCAAACAACTCTCAATCAAAATATCACAAAAGACAACAAGAACTGACACAATTTGTCTATGTGGTTTGGAGGTTAAAACGCTCACACGCCTACAACTCTATTTCAGCCACGTACGTGGTATACTTGTGCAAATTCGTTTTGCATACTCCGCGGATTACATAAATGCGTTTTCAAAATAAAAGATATTAATCACAAACTATACGCTCTCACGAAGTCTCCTTTTTTCGCTCTCTATTGAATCGTCTCATTCTACTGAATACAATACGTCTGGGGCAGTGACAAAAAAAAAAATGTATAAAGGGGGGGGGGGCAATCTTAGAAATGTTTATCTGTATACCAACCAGGCACTACCATGATAATGACGGAGTTCAATGGATATATTTTTCACGACACAAATATAACCAGCACCAGTTTACCTGACCTCTCTATGCGACTGATGTTTTGTTGACTCAGATGTTGTTAAATGATCCCAACCTGATGGGCCCGCAAGTTGTAGCTTCCTTACGGGTGAAGTTCGTTTTGATTTTACCTCTACAAATTGAATTTCAGTAAATGAAGGTTGGCCTGTTTTTTAGATCGAAGTTCGCGATCTTTAAAGTTATACCTAGTACTGTTGTGGGATCTTGACAATCCAGACGGCAATAGGCAATGCAATGATAAACAGAAGTAGGCCTTTTTACCTCGATTACAGCCATTCCTTGGTGCATGACGTTTGATACACGACAAAGACACTTTGATTGTACCTCTTATCAAACTCACTGATGTGCTATTATATACAATGCAGATACATAATTGATTCACCTCTGGTTCCATATCTATAGCGCTGTGAGCAACATTACTTTACCCTATTGCTGTACAACACAATAACAGTTATTAACATAATGGGAGTATGTGTATACCCAAGTAACTCTTTGTGTCATTTGAGTGCTTATTTGCACAAAAAGAAAGAAAAGAAAATCCTGCATAGCCTTGTTCCCATTTTCTCAAGTCCCTGGCACAGAAAGGGTTGATAGCTATATAGCACTTTCCTCGCAGCGAGCCCTGCTTTCATCAGCACATCAACAATATCAGCCCCGTCCCGGTTTTTATTTTATTTTATTTTTGTTCTTACCTGGGTCAAGAAGGACTTTTTATCCGAAATTATACACATCAGCCGGGAGCCTGTGAATACTGTAAATTCTATTTGCATCCATTCGTTCCCATGTCGAGCAGGCAGCATATTATATTTCCCTCAGCTAAAAACAAAATTATTACAGATATGAATCTGAAATTCGACAGTGATATATATATTTTTTTCAATTTTCGTTTTCAATTCCATTTAGCCAGTGCTTTTTCAAGGTTTTTTTTCACCTATGCCTAGAATCAACACGTCGCATCTCGCCAAAAATACTACTCTACACAAACAAAATGAAATATTCAAGTTGCAACACTTGCCATCCCAGTCTGCCCTCTAATTGGACCAAAAAAAATGACGATGTCAATATCAATCATGCCGCCTATAGCTAGTTAACCGTCAATTTATGTAAAGACGCGTTTACAGCGTGGATAAATGAACAACAAACCAACAAACAAACATATAAATTTGAATATATTTCTTTGTACATTCTGTTTAAAAAAATTAAAATAAAGTCTTAATTCGAATTTGAATTTGAATTTGAATTTTGTTAAACTGTTTTTCGAGTGATTTACAATTTACAAGCTCTGCTTTCCAGTAGATTACTATATTCCGTCGCTATATCTATTTTTGTCACCATTGCGAAGTGTGTACTGTTTCTATTCATTAGTTCATATATTTTGTACTATACTTTATGATTTGTAATTCTTACAAGTTGTTAACAATATGATTTACCAGAATAATGTATACTTTGTATTTGTACTACCTTTTATTGTTGGATGGAACTAAGGCACCACTTTGATACTGAAACAGACACACTTCGTACAAATAAGAGAGCCGGTATGATATTGAGTGAGGACATTATTATAGATGTTCGGTGTGTTCATTGATTATTGATAGTTATTACCCAGTCATAAAGTTGTTAATCACAGAGAATGAAGATTGAGATATTAAATGTTTTATGCGAACTATGAAAGAGAGCCTGTATGATACTGACTGACTGACTGACTGACCATTGCAGCTGGCTGGTATATCACATATAGGAATTGCAATTGATTCATGTTCTCCATTTTTCAAATCTTTCCCCGTGTCTATGGAAGCCGGAATGTTTAAACCCTAATAGTACTTAAGTATTCACGTCATTATCACTCCCATGTCTAAATTGCTATTAGAGCAACTGCTATAGTGTGCAGCATGTGGTTCTCATAAATGCATGTGAGAAGAATCTTCTGAGCCCCGAGTAAGAGTCATTCCCTTTTGTTTATCCTTACTTTGGTCTTAATTGTACCCGTGCTCCTCATCCTGTTCCCCTCACTAGGCTTTTGTTGGGACCTACACTCAACAAGCTTTGCTTTTTAGTAGGTTCCATCGTATTTCTCTTCGCATCATTTAATACTGTGATTGAAAATGACACATCGACCGTTATGTATTACTTTTGTATTCCTATTTCTTCATGTATATATCCAAGCTGGACATTCTGTATTATATTTTGTTATTTACCATGTATTTTCCATCGAGAAATACGAAAATAAATTGAAATTGAAATTGAAATTGACTGGGGATAGAATATGTTTAGACAATTTTATTCCTTCCCGTCACATTAAGAACGCAGACTAGAGAAGTCCGCAGAATTCATCTACAAAGTCACGAGATGTTAACCTAGAATCTAGAGTTGGCAGTGTCTTCCAAAATATAAACTTTCTTTAACTTCATGGAGCTTCATGATACCTCGGAATTGCAAATTCACTACAGACTTTTGACTCTTGTATGTCGCTCAAGCAGTGGGGTAGCTCTCCCGCCCAAAGTCAGTCCTACAATGGTGTGCCTATGGGAGCAACTTGCGAGCAAGACATGAGTCTATATCCAATTACAGATGATACTCAGCTGGCGTTGCGTGCATGACACAGCGCAGACGCGAAATCTGTCTCGTCGCAAAGGGATGAGAGCAATACAAAACGACGTTTTTCTGTTTTCTTATCTTGGTCTTGATTATCACATAAAACCGAAGTCTAAAGGTCGTTGATTGAAAGGTATTTATTGAATAACATCCCTTGCAGCCCGCAGGCTGAATTGCGGACATCTTACAAGGATCAACATGAATACATTCAAATATACAAACATACATTAAGAATATTAACTATTGCACAATAAAGTTAAACTTTACCATTAACAAAACAAAAAACAAATAATGCAATCAAAATTATCAACACCTCTGTTCTTATTTTCATAAATAATCTCTATCGTTTATACAAATAACCTTACTAAAAATCAACTTTCTTTTCATCTACATATACTCATCTTTTTCTTCATCTTCTCTTTTCCCCCTCCTTATAAACTTTACCATCCTCTTCTTCACTTTCCCTCCTTCAACCTCTTCTTATTCCCTGAAATTATCATTATCATAGTCACACATATTTTCATCATGACAATTAAACTACCATTTACTCTCTATTACAAAACATCGATCAATATTCAGATATTACATTCATCAAAAATATTCTATTATTATACAAAACACTGGATTCATATCAATAAAGTTGTTCAGATCACAAAACTTCATATTTCACATGACACAGAACAGAGGAACATGATATGGCAATCAAACTGAGATCAGAAAGTCTGCTCAAGACTAAAAAATTCTGGAAGATGAAACAAAAAATTGAGATAGAATCGGAAATAAATGAATGAGTGAATGAAGGGCCAATAATCAAACACATCATTACAAAGAAAAAAAAAACCCACTAGAATCTGATACTATTTTCTCTTCCCTGCTGTCATGAGGTTGAGAGGTTGATATCTTAAAACGTTGTGTACGTATCAAACTTGATACCGAAACACTATCAAAGAAGTTGACGTAAACAGCATATGTTTGATAATGACAGATGGACTAGGATCCGAAGTTAGGCTGAGCAAAAGCTGATATTTCTAGTTCATTTTAGTAATATAAAATCAACATGCAATGAACGACAGACATGACATCAGTGAATAGGCGAGTCTATTTGAATCGCGTAACATACTTTTCTTTTTTTGCAGGGGCATACCTTTCGGCAGCCCTGATATTCGACAGAAGGACAAAAAGACCCCCAACAAACCCATGAATGTTCTGTGAGCAATGGATGTGCGTTCATACTATAGATGATAAGCAGCGTATTCGAAAAATTGGTTCCTAAGAAGTCTGCAAGAATCTTCCGCATAATGAAGGAGGCAGACTTAACCAGAAGGAGAAGAAGATATTTGGAAAGAGGTCCTGGCAACAGTATTTCTACCAACGTTTCGTAAAATACACTTGTAACATTACTGCTTTCAAACCCATTGCTGTGCACAGGGTATCACGATGTGGTACTAGTATATTGTATGTGAAGCACGATTCATTACACCTTCTCACACGGTGTCTATGGCTGGACTTGGCTTTTTATGCCTACACAAGAAGTAACTATTATAATTTGCAAAAACAAAACAAAACAAAACAAAACAAGGCAGGTCTCGGGCTACCTGTACCATGGGTTTCAGTGACAATCGATCACAAAGTCAACAATAACTCAGACGAAAGCACTGGATAGGACTCGAACTCCTAACTTCAGAGCATTATCCACCAATAGATACCACAGTGCTGCTACAAACTATTTTTATGAAGAAGATTCGCATCAAGGATATAACTCATTATACTTACATGGTCCTTTACAGGAAAAACAATTGCCATAAATCAATGTGTGCGTGATCCATATATATATATTTTTTAATTGATTTCGGGCAGTGTATAGGGTAGGTGACGTCTTACATGCAATGAAAATTCAGATAACCATGGTTTGAAGAGTTGCTGTTTCTTTTTTCTTTTCCCCCAGCACTTTCACTCTTCCCTCAGACTTTTTTTGTATCGTCTTGCTTCCCATTAATCATACACATTATGTATTGTGATTAATGTGTGTGTGTGCGTGCGTGCGTGCGTGTGTGTGTTGGTGAGTGTGTGTGCGTGTGTACATGGTTGTATAATAAATGCTGCCTGATAAATAAGAGAATAATTGCTTTAGCCAAGGAGTGTAAAGCCGTATACCCAAATACTTGCATATTGCGTTATCTTCTGAGGTGAAACCAGCTGATTAGAAGGAGAGAGAGAGAGCGGGAGGGGGAAGGAGAGAGAAGGAGAAGATAAAGAAAGAGAAGGGAGATCCTTCCCAGGATGATATTGACAGAAAGTGATGAAGCGCGTCTTTGGGACTGTTTAGGGTCAATGAGTTGTTGCCATGGCAACGCCGTCAGACATTTTATCCACCATCACGCATGGGACACTGCGGGTTTGAATATCAAAGCAGGAAAACGCATCGATGCGCTATTCTATGATTTTTAACAAGTCAGGCATTCAAGTTTTAAAGGTATTTTTAACCACTGTTAGCAGCGGGAGCAGTGATTTTAACAAAATATTTGAGTCATCATAATGGATGCACATGACTGTGTAGGTCAGTTGTATCATCCTACCACATTATAATTTCGCAATAAAGCCTAAAATATAAGGAGATATCACTATTTTTCTCACTAAACCATATAACTTTAGACGGTTTAGTTTAGAAACAATTTTATTATAACTATACATTGTTCACATTTTGTGTATTGATTAATACTTAACATTGATCATAATGATTAAGATTTTTACATTGGTTGTTTCCATTCCTAACTCACATTTTAGAACTTTTTTTTGAAGCACTAAAGCTGGGTTTTTCCTTTCATCTGCAAATGGTAAATAATGTCTTTAAAGCAGTGGAGACATTATTCTGGCACCATTATGATTGTTGCAATATTTTAGCAGTCACGACATAAGAGAATTCATTTTGAATCATTTTCGAGTCACTCCTGAATACTGGCAGCAGGCGTCATGCAGTTTAATGAATTTTTCTATATCCTAGTCAGCTGTTCTTCTCCATTATAATCTTATTGGCGGCTTTACGTGGCAGGACGATGCGCAACGTCCCATTGCGAATAAAGTGCGTGGTACTGGTGGCATGAAATAATCAGTGGGAACAAGAGAAAAAAAAAAGTGTTTCAGTAACAATGAGATGTTTCAAGTTGCAATTTAGCAAAACTTTTATCACGCTGCCATGTTTACTGTCAGCATGGCATTACATTACATTTTATAGACACTCATTCCAACATTGTCAGTTTGCATTGTTTCCTGCAACTCATGATGATGATAATAATAATCACAAAAAAATGAAACGAAAAACGATATCGAAACTTCCCGAACACTGCTACCTATCAAGCAATGTATAATGTTTAGAGATGGTGAAAGTTTCGAGATGGAATACAACGTAGGGAGCAATGAGTTGACTTCATTTTCAATCAGCATCGTAGTTCTTATGACGTCAGCAGAAACATGATGTAAGCAAAATGCATGACCTAGAATAATTGAAGAAGTTGAATAACCAAGAGCAATTACACACTCAAAGGTTTATCTTAACACCCTCCCCTATGTTACATTATCTACTTAGACCGTCATCTATCAACACTTTATAAACGTTTTGTCCACGAGAAACTTGCAAGTGGCAATATCGCTAAAGGAAAATCGATAGCGTCGATAGTGACCGATGACCCCATGGCAGTAATCGACTCTGAAAACACGACAAAGTGATTAGTGTAATCATACATCTTGCCTGGCCTGCCCGTATCCCTGATCGGGCAAACTTTAAGCTAATTTTGGGTGGAGAATGATGTGAATGGTGTGAAATGTGTGAGGGTCAGGGCACTAATTATAATCATGGATTGTTTCCTGAACGCTGTGACGCACATCTATAGGTGCAGAGCACATTAGACCAGTTCTGTAATGTTTTCGATTTTGTGCATGCTTTGTTCACAAAAGTTGCCACAAAGCTTGCCGGAGGCTTACCCGACCTAGCAACGACTAATCGAATTCCAGCGTAATGGGAGGAAGCAGATGAATAAAATACTTCGTTAATATGCTTGCGGAAAAGAAACATCCATAAATTGCAATATATAAACTGTCTATTACAGACATCCATATAAGAAAATCTCCTTTAACTGACTTGGCTCTTCGCTGAAAATTATCGACGAAAGAACATTGAAGTATCGCTTGACTAATCTAGCAATCTAACTCTACAGCAGAGGAGACAAAGGTAAAGATAGCTGTGATATTTTGGAATATTCATTTACACAACGCCACAATAGCGCTTGCGTGTGTCAAATTTATCTTGGGAAAACTTCTATTATTCTGAGCTTGTTCTCAGCTCTCTCCCCACTCTTTCGACTTCACTGAGCCCTCCCACCCACCCCCTCCTTCTCCCCTTCCATCTATCTAACCCAGAGTCCTTCAGGGAAAGAAGGAGCCTATCTGCACGCCCACACACAGATACACACAGACACACACACACACAGACACACACACATACACATACACACACACACACACACACACACACACACACACACAAATATATATATATATATATATATATATACATATTATACATATATATTCAAACACAGATAGCCTCCTTTTCGTTTCTTGTCCTCGGAAATGTGACGGAATCCATAGCGCACTTGCAGTTCGTGCCACGTGAGAGCTAGGATTACTCAAATATTGTCAAATACATGATTGTAATGACCATTGCTCTTTTTTTACATAAGATTTCTGTGCTGTATTGATACACACATATCGCAATTCAAATGTGCATGTTCCCATAAACAGAATGAAATTTAGTTATGAAATGATATTCATCGAACACTCAGAAAAACTACATAGAAATGGTTTATATACTTAGACCATAATGCTGCGAGACGAACGTTTACTGTTTTCTCTCTTTACATTAAGTACAGGGAGTGGTGAAGACAATATAGGTCAAAACGTATTCCCAATCTTTCTTTAACTCTCCGCCCTCGCTGATGATTGTTTACGTTTGTTTCTCATAATCAAATAATACTATAGAGACACCCTATTTCGGGCTGAGTAAAACTCTTCGTTTCGTTTATATACATTCCATCGTAATTTTCAAAGTGGTATAATTTCGGGACACCATTGTAGGAAGAGAGAAAGACGTGGCCTTTGGAAGTCGTTATTGGCATACCGATGGAGTCAAGCTACTGCTTAGTCACGGCTCATTAATCTGACAATGCCGCAATTATGTGTCCAGGAAATTATGGGAGCTGGCGTTCCGTAGTCGCGGCGCAAAACCACGCTCCACTATAGATTGCTCCGTATTGTTAACAGTTGATGTGCATTATGACGTGAGCTTATCTACAGCAAAGGGCATAATATACACATGATCTGAATTACCCAACAAGAGGAAAAAGTATACAAAATGGGAATGTGGAAGAAGGTAGGGAGGAGCAAAGATTTGTGGAACATGATGAAAGCATAAAGGGAATGGTTAAATCGTGGCCTACATTACTGGTGTGACCAATAATAGGGAAAGGATATCTATAACAAGGAGTTGCCGTGTGTATGCTGCATCGCACATTTATATACATATAATACGTATGTGATGTGTGTTTGTGTGCGGGGGGGGGGGTGGATGTGGGAGTGGGTGTGGGTGAATGTGTGTGTGTGACAGTGTTTGATGACCTAGGCTACTTGTAATTCAATGTTGATGTCAATTAAGATAATACAATCAGTATTATACAAATGGGTCCCTTCCCAAGCGAAGACAGCTAAGACAGAAAAAAAAAATATGCTAGAGGTTGTTGACTTCATGTAAACCTATTAATTTCATCACTCTCTACCCCCCCCCCCCCTCCTCCCGTCTGTCTCAGTTGCAATCTCGTTTTCTTCTTCCTTCACATCTTTGCTTCTTGCTTGTTAAGCTTGAGGGTATATAGTTCGAAGTTGAGTTGGGCACGGATTATTGAAGAAAGATGTTGTTGACGGGGGAAAAAAATTGTATCCCTCTGAAAGACGTCATATTGGCATGCATGACCATTTTGAACGGCCAGAGATGGAGGAGTGCGAGAAAAGAGTACGGGAAAATAGAGGTTGGTTTCTCAATGAAGGCCTTTCGTAATGAGATAAGTGTATGGATACCGGATCCACTTCATCCGGGCAAATGTTGGCGCCCAAAAGCGTCCCATACTACAATTTCTGTCTCGCACGCGATTTGAATATTTTGGGCTGGCAGTGATGGCTCGTTTTTCTGTTTATATCTTTTTTGTTTCCTTTATCTTCCTCTTTTCTTGTTTTCTTTGAGATATAAGAAATGTACCGAAGCCATCTGAGAAATTGCGCAAAAATTCTCCGTTGTTGACGACTCCCTGAGATAAAAACGGAAGGGAATTGAATTGTTTATTGAACCCTTTATCCAAACAGACGGGAGCTGGCTAAGCTAGTGGTTTATCCTTTTGATCCGATCTGGTAGAATACCATCTATGGGCCTGAAAAACTCATCATTTCATTTACCTCATTAATCATTATATTGTATTTTGTGAAATTCATCTTTCTATCTACTGTTCATCTATGTATGGGATTTTCTTTATCCATTCATTCAGATTCTCAGATTGGAGACCAGAATTACGGAATTCGTATTTCAAGATAATGACGTCTCTGAGCAAATGAGTTCAAAAGTTCATGTTTGCGTGCATGTTTATGTGTGTGTGTATGTATATATATATATATATATATATATATATATATATATATATTACAAAAATCAAATAAATATTATTGAAAAACAAAAAAGTGTGTGTGTGTGTGTGTGTGTGCGCGTGTGTGTGCGTGTGCGTGTGCGCTTCTGAGCATGAGGCATTTTCGGATGGTGAAGGAGTGGCAACTACATTCACTTCAAAGAAAAATAGCATAATTTTGGGTACACGTGCTGCTGACTGTAAATCGGCACGATCAAGTCACTGAGTCTAAAAACAAAGATGGTACGTACATCACAAATTGTTGTAAATCAACAGCGTATTAAAATGTTATGTAGTAGAGATTGCAATGATGTATAAACGTCATTTCAATTCAATTCAATTTGATATTTTATTTATTTCCATTTAAGAAATACATGATACATATGCCATTTTGACTTTCATCCGGTTGGGAAGGAGAGATCATTGAACACAATATAAGATATATGCACGAATGGTATTATAACGGCAAAAAGGGAACAATGCACACTTTGCCATTGTAACAAAAAAAAAGTAATCATATAACGATGGAAAAGAGGGTCCCCACTCGCAATTATGTTAATAATTATCAAATTATCAAATATCTCAATTTCAAGATAGGTCACGAGCAGGAAGTTTTGTTTTATTGTTGTTGCTGTTTTTTTAAAGAATATTTTACTCTTCATCAATGGAAAACATAATATACAAACAAATTTATACAAAATTCTCCGGACCAATTTTATAATCCTTTACATCAATGAATACAAAACTGATACCAAAACTTTACATCAGTTTAGCATGTTTTGATACACTCTGGTACATTTTTTTCACAATCCATATACACAATCAATATATATAAACGTCTCTTCTTTTCTAATTTTACATTACTAATTCCTCAATCTCTTAACAATTTTATTCTTTCATTATATATAATAAATTCTATTAACTGACTTACCCAAAAAATTAATTTCTTTTCAGCTTTCATTCAATCCAACCTAAAATATCAATATCCATTGATTGAAGTTTATTGTTAAAAAAGAAATGCTGTTGTAATCGATTGCTTTCGGTTCATGGTCAAGTGCATTCTACCGAAGCCGTGTTGTTACAGTGTGAATATCACGCCTCTGTATATAGCCCTATAACGCACACATAATATAGGCCCTTAGCCGTGCAGAGAACTTCGCGCTCTTCAGAGCGATGTCTGAAATACTTGAGTGGTAAAGAGAATGACAGTTTTATATATGCGCGAGAGAATGTGATATACTGAGCACTCGTTGCGTATGAATATCTGAATGATTGTAAAGAGCCTTTAAACTACATGTAAAACCTGCGCCTTCACAGCCAAGGAAAGCAAGTAGGCCTATGCACTAAATCGTGAAAACTACATACAATGACGGAAAGCAAAGGAAAGGCCTTCTCTTCAATGTTAGAATTCTGTGATGATCACTGCAATCAGCTCTCCAGTAATTGCCTCTTTTTTTATCTAATCATTAAGATTAATGCAACATTATATATATATTTATTTTTTTACAACTCATAATGGTAAATGCACTGGTCAGATATAACCGGCCGCTGAATCATTTAGGCTTAAAGAAGATAATAAAATCATTTAACAAAATATGAAATGAGATGATGTCCACTGTGTCGAACAATCTTGTTCTTGAAATCTATATTCGGCATCTCTGGGCAACTGCTATCATTTTGACACCAACCAACAAAGCGCATAGACTTCAAGGAATCAGAAGCCTTGAATGGTTGGCGCCAACATACGGTGTGTGTGTGGTTTTTTTTTTTTTTCCACAGTCATCGCGATTCACATAAATGCTTCCGGAAATATGAGCAAGTTTCTTCACATTTGAGTGTTTTCGCTTGTCGTATCTATGACTGACTTGTCATTCCTTTATCAAGGTGGATATTACACAGTCCCAACCCGCCCCATTTATTAGCACAACTATATAGAGTGTTGTATCAGAGAGACGGGTTTTAACAAAATAAGACAAAATAATATTCTTATCTCAGGTTGCGCCCGACATAATCACTGATAAAGGGGAAAATGGATACAGACCTCTAGTTCAAATAACTACAATAGTTACAAAAATTGTTTCATTAGACAAAATTTCACTGGTGAATTCACATGATCTTCTGACGGCGTTAATTCACGGCGTCAAGGTAGCATTTTCCGGAAGACACGGCGAATGTTACATTGCATCCGCCCGCATGCAATCAATAACACTCGTGCTAAGTGTGAAGTATCTCAAACGAAACTGTAGAACTTTCGCAGGACTTTCGTTCGTCATCGATCAAATGCAGAAAAAATAACCAAGAAGCGATGAAAGAATCGATATACCTGTTACGAATGTCGGATTAAGTGTCTATTTCTTTCTTCCTCAGTGATCACAACGAACAGCTGTACTAAAAAGACGATACAAATCACTTTCCATGCTTACTGAACGATACATAACACTGAGAACATAGAATGCAGCGAATACCATCGATACGTCAAACTGAAATGCACACCGTTGCATTCAAAATAAATCGTGGAGACTTGAAGACAGAGCATTTTAACACTGGGAATGTTGCAGTATGCTTTCATATTCATCCTGCTTTATCAGCCTGCTTTCCTTCAAACACGAGTCGATGTAAACAGAGCATCATCAGTCAAAGTCAGCGTCTAAATGCGTGACAAATTGGACATACTGTCCCCTGCGACCTCCCATCACACAATGCATGCACCTTCCTATTTCCTTTCGCTATCTCTCCCCCCTCACACACACACACACACACACACACACACACACACACACACACACACACACACACACACACACACACACACACACACACACACACACATACAAAACACAAACACACACACACAAACAAACAAACAAACAAAATACTACGACGATATACACCACACCAACAACATGCATGAAGAATAACGTTGATCATTAACAGTCAATCATCGAAGGAAAAGTCTCTTCATCCGCACTGATTGGGGGCTGTGGACCTCGGTGGGGTCGGAGGCCCGAGTAAAGCCGCCGCTTCGAGCAGACAAATAACAGATGCTAATCCTAATGGACGTCGACTGGTTCTATCTCAAGGAAAATGAAGAGAAATGATTTCCGCCAGAATCGATGGAGCGCGACGCGTTATTTGACTCGGCTCAACGCGTTGGCCTTGCTATGTTTGAACAGGCAAAATTCGGTTTTGCGTGCGCCAATATCCTTAGGAGCAGGGAGTTTTGTCAGACAATTCACGCATGTGAGAAACTCTACACACGTCAGAGAGAGAACTCATCATTCGTTCCCAGGTACTTAGTACATTGATCAAGAGAGCGGAAACGATATACCGACACTCTACACAATCATTCACTTGATCAGCCGTTGATGTTTCATGAGTTTGAGTAGAAACTGCTTCTATTAACATTCTCCTGGAATACATTTTTGTTACTCCTTTTGCTGCTGCTGCTGCTACTACTTCTACTTCTACTTCTGCTACTACTACTACTACTACTACTACTATTACTACTAATAGGCCCTACTACTACTACTGTACTACTACTACTACTACTACTACTACTACTACTACTACTACTACTACTACTACTATACTATTACATAGAGTGATTTAAGACTGATGTTACAGGACCACCACAAACTATACTCCGCCACCCTCTAAAGTGTTGCTGCTACATTCACTTTTAATGTGATAAAAATGAGAAAACACACACACGCGCGCGCAAATAATTATGTCAATATATTTTAGTGGGATGCCACCCCATATCAGCCACGTGCATGACTTATTCTCCACGCAAAGACAATGTTTGATATCAACACCGATTAATGAAGTGCACCAAACAGTGGCCCAAAGAGAACGCGATAAAAAGAGTGTATATGATAATAAAAACTTAGCTGTCTTTTTCAATTCTCTGAAGGAAATTCATCACTCCAGTATACTGACATCATAAGTTGCCGTAGCCTTCTCATCCAGTGATGACTACACGTGAATTTTCACCAAACCTTCGTGAGGATTCATGACTTTTGAATGTATAGAGTCTGATATTTCTCAAACTTTACTCATGTGTTCTGCTAATATTTTTTTTTTTTGCATTCACTGAATCCATTATCATATGAGACAAAGTCCCCTTTAATCATTGTAATCTGGAAGACTGCTCTAACAATGTGGTTCCTGATTAACTTTAATTTCCCCCTGTATTTTCATTGTGATCGGAAATGTGTGAAACTTGTTAATGGTAGTGGCGGTGGTGGGGGGGGGGGGCACCTTTATTTTTTCTCCGAAACTGACATCAGTATAGCTGTCGTGGCAAACCAATTCGAAGAATGTGGATCAAAGTTAATTCTAATATTATTATCGTTCACGGTTTGCTCTATTCCCAAGGTTCGTTCATCCGAAAATGACATAATGTTCGTCAATCAGAAGGCTTTTGTTTGACCTTTTTTTTTTCTTTTCGGACTAACAAACCTTTATAATAACGATACAAATGTTCGGATTAACAACCCTTTTTCCTTTTCGGCTTGAATGAACTTCTATTAAGTATGTGGAGTTTGTGCGTTTCGGAAAAAACGAACCTTCAGAATAATCAATATCACACTATATCACAAGTAAATAGCCTGAAGAAATATCTTGCAAACCCAATCAAGTTCCGTTTGGTTGTGTGAGCTAATCAAATTGCTCTTGCTCGCTTGTCAGGTCGGCATCACTCACATTTTTAAAGAGGAATCGACAAAGCTACACCTGTGCTCAAGACATATGTTTTGATCATAATATAACGCAATAAATATGATTATTTATCTATAGGTGGAAACTATAATGATATCAAAACATACTAAGAGACAAACAAAGCGATGCATAATGACGATGTTCGAGGCTCTCGGATGGAATGAAGCACAGTGGATCGTGATGTAACGAGGTCTTTCAGACGGCAATATATTATCCATTCTTATCAGGTATCAAAAGCAATTCGAGACGAATGAATTTGCTCCAAAGTCAGCGGAGAAAACGATTTTCTATCATATCAAGGCAAGAGAGATATCACTGAACCAAATTTGCAGTGACTGGGTATACAGATTAGCATTCTTACAGTAAATATCATTGCAGGCTGTCACAGGGAACCGACTTCTGATACATTGACCGGCTAAACCAGCGGTCATTAAGGTGTAGATCATTGAAGCCGATTCCATGCGCCAGGTAACTGCATCACCTCCCTGGTAACTGGCCAGGGAATGTGACGTCAAAACGAGACAAGGCTTCCCTACTGTGACGTATTACTGGTCTCACCATAGTGATCCAACGGAAGACCTTCCAAAGTCTATTATTTTGAATGCTTCTTCTCATTGTATGTATACAGTATCAGCAAAAGCTAATCCGATTTGGTGGTTTAGGGATTTACACGTCCGACAAATTTTGAGCAAGGGGTGGGGAGAACACAAGAAAAGGAGGAATCTACTTTTGATTCTTCTTTCACTATTTTTATAATAGCCGGCACAACCTCACAGAGAATTGGTGCCAAGCGGTGTTTTTTATGTTCAACAAGGTCATTTGAAATCATCTTAACCAAATTTATCCTCCGCCAAGACATTGCCGAGTATCCCGAACCATGCTTGTATTGGATGCAACAGAATATCCATTTTGTGAAATAACACGGCTACCTAAAAGAGGTATTAAAATGAAACATGAACAAGGAAAAGTAAGAACAAAAGAAAAGGTACAGTATACCGAACCACAGAAAAGTGGCTTTTTTATGTGACTTGATAAGTTAACCGGACTGATCGAGGTGTGACGAGTAGGTCTTCATCGGCGGAACGTATTGAGGTGTGCACTGCGTGGCAGCGTGTTCGTGCAAGCTGACCGCGCTCAAAGGGTTGTTATTGTGTGTTTTTTTAAACTTGAAAATATTTTTTTATTGTGTATCTATGCATATCATCATTTGCAATTCTGAAAAGAAAAGAATGATTACAACTTTGCAATGGTAAATGAGTTATGCGTAATTAATCACCCCGTACTGTAACACCGTGACGCGAAATAGGCACAGGTTTTTGTGCACTTTGTTTACTGACCACTGTGAAGTTAATGAACATTTTGAAAAGTGGATATGTTCATTGGATGTGCTAAAGTCTCGATATAATAACAAAGTAAAATCTGATTAATTGACAGGGAAACTGTGACAAAGATTATAAATGAGTGCAACGTAACACCATGACTGTAACACCGTGACTTTTGAAATGTGTGTAGAAAACATGTTATCATTCTTTAAACTCATATTTTTCCTTTACAATGCTCTGTGTGGTATGTAGTGATCATTTACAATGAATGTTTGACATCATAGTATAACACTTCTAGATATAACAAAATATTATGAAAATCATAACAGCTTAACAATTACGTTTCTTGCCATGATCATACTGACCTTTATAGACAAAAGAGTAAAACGGCACGGGCAGAGTTGGTAGCATGCCAGTTTCGTCAAAATCGAACTTAAGCTATAGGCTGAAATTGATGTTAACATTTTCACATTTTTTTTTTTTTTTTAGCCGAATAGTGATGTTGGTCAAAACCACACCACGTGCAAGTTTATAGAAATATACAAGATGATGATGTATGTCAGCAAGTAAAAACTGTCCAATTGGTTTGTGCCTGAAAATATCATACCACAACCAAGATTTTGGGTCGGTAACTTGTCAACTAAACCTCTATCTGCACTAAATGCTGTGTTATGAATTCACTGTCACATTATTCAGAATATTTTGAAAAGCTGAGAAATGTTTCATTCAAACAAGCATGACTACGTGATCGATACGATACTACACCTGTCGAATTCACGAGCCTATAAATCACTCTGCAACACCAGAATCAAAATCAAACAAAACGAAAACCTCGATAAAAGCGGAAAAAAAGAAAACCCGGCCAAATAAAGACGAAAAATAAAGGAGTTTTATCGTATAATAGTCAGCTTGGTTGTCAGGTACAGGTTGGTATACCTTGTCGGTGATTTCTCTTAACAAATATTTAAAAAAAAACTCCATCTCACCCGGATTTTAACATCAAATTTATATGAGCCGCTTTCATTTCAGTGTAAATTTAGTGAAATACGCTCATCTTGATAAGATTGTGAGCATAATAGCTCCCCCGCATTGTATAATTTTGTTTATTGCCTATATAGATCTTATATCATTCCAATATCAAATCTATTATACCCTATTACTATAAGATCAATTCGAAACACGAACTTGTGACATAACTATGCTTTTGCTATCATTACACCACAATAAATGATTACTAAATGTCACAGCCAAATAAAATTTTACGAAATCAAATTCGATGGCTCGTAACTCACCAGATCTCAAGGTGATCATCAACTTCACGCTCCTTATATGCACTCTCTGTTCACACATTGAATTTCGTCACTGGATGTACACATTTATATTGACATATTACGAGTAATTGCTTCTTCCCCGAATCAGCTGCATCGATATATAGATCATTATTGGCGAGTATATACTAACCAGCGTTTATGTAAGACGCCACAGACTGTGCAGCTTATCGTGTATGTTCACAGTGCTCCGCGGGAACTAAAATTGTAAGATCTCTGAAGGGACTGAATACAGTCCAATTTGGGTGCCAAAATAAGGGTTCGTATAGTCGTTTCTTACCGGGACATTTCAAGTGAAATCAGTTTCTGACAGCCCATGCGAAAAACAAACAAACAAACAACATAAAAACGTATATAAGACAATGGCTCGATCGTGAACCCAATACCAAGTACCACTGTAGTATTCTTACCACAAGTTAATCATCAAGACAACCAATGAGCTATAACCTTAAAAGAGGATATCTCGGACAATAACTCCCAAAAAATCAACCCAAAACACCTTTATGCCGGGGAAAAAAAATAATGCGAGGATCATTTCTCCGGGTCACGATCCCGCTGACTATATTTCGTTGAGATAGTATTTCTTGGACATAAATTCCCAAGGACAGTACCAAGGAGGAGAAATATCTCTTTGATATCTAGATATTCCGGGAAAATAGTCCCAGACAATACAGTACTGAACCATCAATTACTATTTTTTAAAGCTATTTATTCACCACTCATGGGTTGGATGACTCTATTCAGCCAATGGCTGTTTTTCATAGGGGTCCACACTACATTGAAAATACATAAAATCACAACATTCATATTCATAGACTATTGATTTTGAAACTTGAGATAACAATCACGTGACAAGCAGATATCCTATATCAACACCCGTAATAACCGTTAGGCTCATGAAGAAGACATCATGATGACGTAATGGTAAACATGCCGCTGAAAACTTTCCTAACTATAAGCGAAATCTTTGAGGGAGAAAAAGTGATAAAAAGAGATAATAGAAAGAAAGAGAGAGGTATATGGGGGAGGGGGGGGGGGGAGGCGGCAAACGATCAAAACTCGGTTTATCTCTCGGGCCCCATCGATTGAGGCAACTTTTGAAATTGACGGAGGGAAAGACTTTAATCAACTCCATGCTTCATGCCGTGCAACTATTACCTTTATATCGCTCTATGAAAACGACAGAATGTTCAGAGATAGAATATATCTCTATAAGATATATTATATGTTTATATTTTGAAATGAGTGTATTGTTGTTAGTTGTTTATAGAAGCGAATATTATGTATACACTGTTTTTCAAGGTATGATAATAGAATGTACATTATTATCAACTACATAGATTAATAGATTAAGAAATGTCTCATCTTCTACAGTTCTAGTTTTTACCAGTGTTGATTACGATGAAAACAAGTCATGTGACAATGATTAACCGTTTTGCTTATAAGCTGCAGTAATGATAATGATTTTCTTAACAATGACAATGGTGAAACTTTTTAAAAATAAAAACTAGTCACCGTTATGCGCTAGCAATAATGATAATACCATACCGTAGCCTAAAGTAGCCTCTGATACGAGGGCCCTGACATCATCTTGTTAGGCTATTATCAAGTATAATTTCCTCTCTTGTATTATATAATAGATAGCACAGTTAACAATTTATTCTTCTTGCTATTAAGCTAGTTATGAATGTGAGTGAAATAATGTTACAAAACATCTATAATTTCATACAATTAAGAAGTTATTCGTATCATACATTATTTTTGTACAGTTTGTCGTAATTGCGCTTCGATTAAATGCTGGAATTCATTAGAATCATTTACAATCATTATCCCAGCAATGAAACGTACTAACAATGAAGTACCACTTAGCAGCAAGAGGGACTGAAAAGTCAGACATCTTCTCTAAGGTATATACAGCTTTTCGCTTCGAAGAAGATTTGAATTAAAGATTAACGTTATTTAAACGTTCGTAGCTTTATCCCTTGTATATATAGCACAAGGCTAAAAGAAGTGAGAAAGTTAAACTCGACAAGAGAGAGCGTTTGTACCAGCTCATAAATATCTGCAAAGGTTGATGATGAAAATTACTTGCATATAAAAATAGATGTATAGCTAGAGTGGTCTAGACCACAAATTTGGGACTTCCCGGAACTCCGCATAATAAAATGCGTCGATCATCATTAGATCATTGTCAACGTCCACAACTATACACCATACAGTTCGCCTTGTCCGTGGCTCTATCAATCTACCGTATTCAATACACGACCCACCCGACCCAAGTTCACCGCTGATTCTTTAATTCAATATCTTTTGATCGATTGCTGGCGACCTATATTAATACTGAAAATGTCAAACCGCATATTCAGGGACAGTATCACCGCGTCTTCACCCGAGTGGTTGTAAAAAGTTTCCGACATGATTGTGTCGTTTGTTAACTCAACCTCAAATGAGGGCAAGATATATATTTCTTATAGCTGCACATGAACGATCCCAAGTTTCCCATAACATAGAAAATAGATTTATACAAGACACAAGAGTCCAACGAGCATTCATTTGCACAGCTGGAGGAGTTTCATTTCCTTTTGTTTTGCTTTGTGTTTTTTAACAAATCACTGATTTGGATGCTATTGAACAACAATTATAGTGGCACCCGATAAGCTATCTTTTCGTGTTTGTGTATCACACGATATTATATAGTATTTCTATTCTTTGGTGGGTTTGTATAGGTTATTGCAATATAATTCACTTGCATTCAGTGACGAAACATTTCTGCAACAATTTCCAAACTGAGTAGGTTTGCAATCAGGGCGATCTTCCCTGTTCGCTCCTCTGACAACACGGTAACTTCATACCCACCATGGGAATGTCTAAAAGCACTGCACATCCCAAATTAACGCCTCGTCTTTGGACAGCGCGTAGGAAGAACAGATCGTTGAAAGAGGAGTCTCACTGTGTGTATACACAGATCCTTTTTAAAGTTTCGAATTGCTTGTAAGCGTGGGGGTGGATGACGTATTACGGGGGAAAATAAAATGGATATGGTGGACCAGCATTCGACAACAGTTGAATTCCCATCCTCCATTCGTATTGCGTCTCTTATTTCGTAATTAAGGAATAATGTTCTCCACTGAAATCTAATGGCATATACATTAATTCACAATAATTGGACGGACTGTGAATGACGTCAGAGACCAATATTGGTGACATGCACTCAATAAGACACCACGCACATTAATGACAATAATAACACAACTTCTTAGGAGCAAATAACTAGTTCCAACATTCAACGTCTAGGAGCCGTACCTTGAAAGATTTTCTTCTTCTTCTTTTTTAGATTAAGTGAAAACACTTACGTAGTTTCACAAGAAGTTCACAAGTGGTGCTGTAAATGTGCCGGATGTGGGCCTTGAAAGAAGCAGTGGCAGAGGAAACCCATAAATTGTAGACATCGCAGCAGACGAGCATAAATGAGTAGGCCCATTGCATGCAACGCTGTACCTCAAGTCTGCAGCCAGCGTGAAAATAAGACAGAACGTGGCGGCAAAATTGCGGCTGGAGTGGTTGACTCCGCGAGTTCGTTCGTAGGCTCGATTCACGCACACTGCGTAATGCGCCTGGCGTACTATCAAAGTGACAGCCGTGTCAAACAATGCGGGCTTTTATTTTTTTTTTCTCTCTCTCTCTCAGGGCTCAGTTTCGTGTGTGTAATCAGCGAAAGGCATCCATTGTCTGACACACAATGCAAAACTTGAACTCAAAATGCATTTTCACACTAGCTACCAAGAAATACACCACATGTATTTCATGGTGCAGCACCTCCGTGGCCAGTATCACAGCCGGTCAGCAGTACGCGCAAAACTGTCCATAGAAAAAATTAATAGTCTTTCTAATGATTCCCCCCCCCCCCCCCAGCCAAGATTGACTGTGGGGAAAACTAACGCTCAGCATAGTCATCAACACAAATAGATAGTCGCAATTAATAATAAGCTAGCGTACTTCGCAGTGATTACTAAACAATTAAAGAAGTTACAGGTGTAGATAGATAAATTTTGATATAATTACATATGATTTTGGTATCGTTTCCAGAGGGATCCACGTTTAAACAAGTTCCGCCTTTCAATAGATCATTCTTTTCCGTCGCCATATTTCGTTCTTGTCACCATTGCAAAATATTCATTGTTTTGGAAACTTTTTAAAAAGAAAATTAAAATCAATGATGATAGATGAATATTATGTTTGATTTAATAGGAGTAAATGATCATGTTTATAAGAAAATATATTGAAAGAATAATATTGACAACTACAAATCTGTTGGAACAGATTTGTGTAGTTGTGTTATTTATGGTCCCTTTAAGTGTACTCATTTTTTAATTTATGAAAGCGAAATTAAGCCTAGCCATTCGTGACTCCCCTTCCTCCTTGCACCTTTTCACCCTCACGCCCCCTTGTTTTGTTGTGAGTAAATCGTTCAGAGAATAATTTTTAGTCGTTCTGTCAGGCAAGGCTATATAGGGCTTATATCGTCAAACATCATTACGTAATATATGTTTATTGTGACGGCCCCTGCAACGTTGAATATGTCATGAAAGTGAAAATGGCAAACAACAAATTTGATAACAAATACATGACTGCCACCCCCTCACCCATGTTACTGTAAGCTATGAAATCTCACGAACAAATATCTTCAGATACCCCAAAGAATTTGAAACAAAACCATCTGTTATCTTCGCAAAAATACTTCCCTAATAGTATGAGCAAGGAGGTACTAGCGAAGGTTATGCATGCACGAGCAAAGTCAAACTGCTCTGTGCTGTGTGTGTGTGTGTGTGCTGCTCCGTGCGTCCGTCTTTGTGCATGCTTTTTCTGTGAGGTTCATTGATTCTATACTTGTTTATGATGCTTCTGTAGGCGCTTATATGGTCATCATGTCAAATTGAGCAAAAAAAGAATACTAAGGCCGTTTCGAGACCATACCAAGTATTGAGTTTCCTAATTTACGTGCCATTAATTTTGTTTGTCAGAGGCAAGACTCAGGATGGTTGTATGTACCGGATACATTACATTACTCATTTATGGCGGCTTTGAGTTCTGAAAAAACATGATGATGAAAACAAATATTTGTGTCATCGCCTAATATTATTTAAACAAAATATGCGGGTAAATCACCTGAGACCAACTCGTCTTTATAGGTACCTTGTAATACATTTTGATAAGGGTATAATGTTACTGGTAGGCCTATCAGGCATCGATCTGCGTATGCTGCATGCAACCCTTTCAACTTCCAGAGAGGCCACGAGCAAAACAACATCATGAGTCAGGGTTAGGTCAAAATGGTCTCCATTGAGCAGTTAAGCACACACACACACACACACACAAACACACACACACACACACACACACACACACACGCACAGACACACATACACACAAACACACACATACACACACACACGCACGTACACACATACACACACACACACACACACCACATACGCTCAAAATAAAAAAAAAAAATCTTCCCTGCATTTCCAACGTTTTCTGGTCTCATCAGGCATGCCATGCCATTGTTTTACTCTCAGCATTATTTGAATGAACGGGCGTAGCCGGGGGGGGGGGGGGGGGGGGGCGGTCGCCCCCCCCCCCCTCCTAAGATTTGGACTGGGGATTTGGGAGGCGGAAAAAATGCGTGTATACTGTATGCGTACACAAGAAGCGGGTCTCCTTTGCAACCTTTCGTCAAATAAGATCATATTTTTTGAATATTTCACTCAAGGTGTGCACCAGATCGTCGAATTTCAGTTCAAAATATCCAAATCTCTCGTGCTTCGGAGGGGGTATCCCCTTCCCAAACCCTCCCCCTCTGTGCCTCTTTCCCTAGCTTAGTACACTTTTCAGATTTACAAAAAATTATGAATAATTCTGAGTGCACAAGACTTATCACTTATATTCCGAAAACTCAAAATTCCCTCATGTACAATGGGAACTTCCTCTTTTAATCGACCCTTTCCTCCCTCAGTCCCCCCCCCCCCAATCGGGTTTTTTTTTTATTGGTGATTTCCCAAATATTCCATCAAATGTGCATAATTATATACGAAATATCTCAATTTCAATCTTCAAAAGGCAAAAGCTCCATCGTACGGGAAGGGTGGAGATAACACTCGCCGAGGCCTTCTCCGTGCCCCCCCCCCCCATGCATAGAAGTAGATCCCCCTCCCACATCCTCCCCTTTCCCCTCGCTCACTCCGCTCGCTCTGGCTCAGTCGCGTTCATGATAATTATTTAGAGTAAGAATTAATACAAGAAGATTATTCAAATGATACCATTTTATTGGTAAATTGTTCAATAGTGATCTACACTAAAATATACTGCAACCTTAAACAAGTGGGACTGTCTCAACTCGTTAAAACACGCCAAAACATGAATCATATTGCACCATTTGCAACATCAAAATGCAAAAAGTTCTCACCGTGGGAGGGGGGACACCCCTTCCCACACCCTCCCCTTTCCCCTCGCTCGCTCCGCTCGCTCTGGCTCAGTCGCGTTCATGATATTTAGAGTAAAAATTAAAACAAGAAGATTATCTAAATGATACCATTTTATAGGCAAATTGTGCAATAATGACCTACACTAAAATATACTGCAACCTTAAACAAGTAGGACTGTCTCAACTCGTTAAAACACGCCAAAACATGCATCCAAATTGCATCATTTGCAACATCAAAATGCAAAAAGTTCTCACCGTGGGAGGGGGAGGGGGGACACCCCCCTCCCACACCCTCCACTTTCCCCTCGCTCGCTCCGCTCGCTCTGGCTCAGTCGCGTTCATGATATTTAGAGTAAGAATTGATACAAGAGGATTATTTAAATAATACCAGTAAGGCAAATTGTTCAATGATCATCTACATCAAAGTATACTGATAATATTATCTTAAACAAGTGGGACTGTTTCACGTCGATAAAATGCGCAAAAACATGCATCAAATTGCACCATTTACAACATCAAAATACAAAAAGTTCTTACGTGGGAGGGGGGACACCCCCCTCTCACACCCTCCCCCCCCCCCCCCCCCCCCCGCTCTCTTCGCTCGCTCGGGCTCGGTCACTTCGCTCCCTCGCAGACTAACCGCCCCCCTAAGATCAAATCCTGGCTACGCCGTTGGATCCGATGTTCAGTCACATGATTATAATGTATTGTTTTTAACATGGTCAGTGTGGGTATCGAACGTCCTGATTATACATGCTAACTCAGCAGGTTGCCTTGCCTGAGACCAGCCAGCGAAACAAAAAGAGACAAGCCCGCAAATTCAGATTTTCAAAAGTATTAGAAATTTTTATCAACGAAGGACACGTTTATTTGATTCATTGTCAGGTATATATTCCGCCAATACAATCAATACCTTAGTCGTTGCTATGTCGGGCAAGGTTAAAGCAAGTTTCTGGTTGTCAGAACCATGCACCCTTAAGAACGGTTTACATGAAGTTTCGAATAAGTAGCACTATACTGCCAGCAATTTAAAAATAGAAACCTGATACAGAACAAAACGCAATAAAAACTGCCTATAGATCCCGAATATAGTCTATGATTGCTGGAATTGAAAGGAAACTTACAAACACACACAGAGAGAGAGAGAGAGAGAGAGAGAGAGAGAGAGGCAACCCTCTGGGAAAACAAACTGTGTAAAGCTGACAATATGATTAAAAAATTTGTCTCAGGTTCACAGCAGTCAAACAGTCATCACGTTACAACCTGATGTGTTGTATGAGAGACGCACAAATTACTTCAAAATGAATTTCAGCTTACCGAGATTAGATGGTGCCATGGGCCTTAAAAACTGACAAGACCAGTGTTGACTGCGTCATCAAGCCAGTTTGGTCTATATTAAATGCCCACACATTACCAATATTTGAAAATGGAAAATTTGCAAAGATTGAAAGAACAATCTGGGTGGAGGAGTATGCTATAATATAGTGGTCAATGAAATATACAAAGACGCAATACTCACATAATCATACACAATGTCATGCGGAAATGCATGCATCACACACAGACCCAAAGCTAATCTATAATATGCATATATCGATATGTCCTTGCATGAATCATGTGTGCATGAATTACCGTAAATAATACATCGGAGTAGGCCCTATATGGGGATCTATGCTCTCATTGTATAACACGTGTATACCTGAAATATTACGCGCATATACTGGAATTTTACACTCACCTACAGCTGATTGTGGAACCACAGACTTCCGGCGCCACCTTTTCTTCAAAGCTCGAGTTGCTGACTAAACGTTGACTGCTTTTCAGACTCCCTTGCACAGCATACCATTGGCATTGTACGGCCGGCCGTCACACTTAAATGCTGTTGTTTTATGAGTACACAGATCTTTTTTTTTCAACTGTGTCACGATAAACAGCACCGACAAAATCTGCGCCACAACTAAATTGATTGCTCGCCCGAGCGAATCGATGCTTAGGGCTCGATGACGACACAGCAGTGTAGGGATTTCCAGCCGCTTAATGAAAAGACATTTGTTGAGAAATGTATAGTTCACGGAAGTAAATTAACATGATAAGTGCTTTATAATATGCAGTTGCTGTATATTTGTACTCAGAACTCGGAGGAACCTCAAAGACATTCGACGACATTCGACGTTCCTTTCCCTGCTGGACACACGAATTCTTTGTAACGTCATGAATTTTGGCGTTCTCCGATATATACATATATATATATATATATATATATATATATATATATATATGTATTTGTATTTTTCTATGTTTGCTTTAACTATTTTATAACACACACACAAACAGACACACACACACACACACACACACATATATATATATATATATATATATATATATATATATATATATGCACGAGTTCTTACTACATCTGTGCTATGAATTTGTATGCTCATGTGCATGTAAGCTACCGCGTATAATTTATGTTATCATCTTCATGGATAAAACCACGATTATCCTGGTTTATCGACAAGGTGGGTATACAACTGTTCCATCATTTTCAATATAATATCGCTACCGTACTATGTTGCAGTAACATGAATATTTACACTACTTTTAGTCCAATCATTGAAGAGACCCAATTTGACTGCTCACTTGCTCACAACCATGACAACGTATAATTTGTTGGTCTCAATGCTTATACTATGTATATGCGATATTGTGAAGTCTAAATCAGTTAAATACCGGTACACTATACTGCTGGTAATGCTGGTTATGAAGGAGTGATTTTGTTTGACAATGTTCAAAAGTCGCGTATTCCTTATTGACCTGTAGGGTGAAATGTATGTTTACCTGTCTCAAATTGGCATCACTCTGCACATATGAATCATTTCATAACTAGGGACCAAGGTGTGAAAAGAGATATATATATTCACTAGTCATTTCCCTTTCGGGGAAAAAAAGTTCCCACGGGTACAGTAGGTATAGAGGCATGACGCTTATAGCTGCGCATTGTTCTATTCAAGGTCATTTCAGATTGCGTTTCAGAGGCTGCCGTCCTTAGAAGCATTTAAAGTACATGCGATGAATGCTGATGTATACCTTACGTACGTCAGTTTCACTTGATGATATCAAGAGCAGATTATCATCAATGGTATTTAATCCTCCGTCCTCTTAATCATGCCTTTCTTTTATCACCGCAGCTTTTGGCATGACCAGCTTCAACACCTTCTTAGTCACTATCACACTCTCTGAACTGATTATGTCTTTTGCGTTTTTACCCTTATCTTCCATGATGTGTCGCTATACTACGGTGAATATCGTCGAAGAATGTTTCATAGTGTTCGGCCCATCAGTTTAAAAGGACAGTCTCATACTATATCTTATATTGCGAATAAGTTGGAGATGCGAATTATTGAACAACCCGCTTAAATGCTTGTGTTAAAAGTAAGTTAAAGACTTGTTACTCTTACATGATCTACAGGTTTATACGTGACCACCAAGCCTTTCTGCATGGTATAAAGTATATTTGGTGCACTCATTATCGCAACCTGTCTATCTCGTCACTGAAATTGGAGAAAGAAGGTAGAGTTTCACATTAGTTATGCGTGGTACATGTTGCTTTCTCAAGGTATAATCACGACATAATACGGGGACATCTTGAAACGCAATTATTTCCGCCATGTTTCATTCTATATGTTTCATGATCATGAGATCCTATAAAATTTGAATGAATACAATGATCCCCCTTTGTGAAATGAGGTGGTCATAATAAAGCATCCACACAATGAGAGGAAATCATCAGATATAGTAGCTAGACAGATGGACTATAGGTTGGATGGATAATATAGATAGAGATAGATTGATAGATTGATAGATAGATAGATAGATAGATAGACATATATTATATATATATATATATATATATATAATTATATATATATATATATATATAGAGAGAGAGAGAGAGAGAGAGAGAGAGAGAGAGAGAGTTTGAAAGAGAAAAACATACGAACTAGTATACAGTCAAAGGGAAGACGGATTACACACTATGCCAAGAAAGTTTCATTATTATCACCTTTGAATATGTATTTAATCTATTAAATGGTATTTCTCCTGTTTAGTTTGCAAAGAATATGAAGCCCATTGTTATTCATGAATAAGTGCATTCTGCAAAAGGTTACCGTACAATCAAAATAGCAAAACATTACAAAGGAAATAAACACACACAGAGAGATACACACACGAACGCATACACGCATACACGCACACACACATACACACACATCTAATTCAATTCAATTCAATTAATATTCTGCTTTTTATTTTCATCCAATAGACAAGTAATAAAAATACAGCCTATACCTTGAGAGTTATATTTTATCAACAAGTTAAATTGTAATCTATTTTATTTTTGTTCCAACAACAAAATATGAAATAATAGATATTGTTACTGCAATGAATAACAAGCGAAGTGCCGGTTATGACGATATCAGTAATTTTATTTTAAAGGGAATTATATCTTCAATTGCTGACCCACTTTTATATATTTTCAACAAATCCTTATCAAGTGATGTTTTCCTGATTTTATGAAAATAGCTAAGGTTTTCCCTTTATTCAAAAAAGGAGATGATTCTAATATTTGTAATTATAGACCTATTTCTTTGCTTTCATCTTTATCTAAAATACGGGAAAAATTGATTTTTACAAGAACAATCAATTTTCTGAATTTGCAAATGTTTTTACAAAATTCTCAATTTGGGTTTCGTCAGAAACATAGCACCATTCATGCTCTTTTAAAGTTTATTGACCACGCTGCGCATACTATTGATAATCATTCTCGTCTTATTGGTATCTTCCTGGACTTCTCCAAGGCCTTCGATACAATTAATCATGAAATATTACTTTATAAACTGTCTCATTATGGAATACGCGGGAAGGCCTTGGAGTGGTTCAGGAGTTACCTACAAAACCGAAAACAATATGTATCTCTGAACGAGTACAGCTCGAGTTTAGAATTTATTAAATGTGGCGTCCCACAGGGTAGTTTATTAGGACCTTTACTTTTTATCATTTATATTAATGACTTTTGCAGATCATCTGACATACTCTCATTTATACTTTTTGCTGACGATTCAAATATTTTTTTTTCTCATCAAAATCCAGGTACTCTTGTACGCATCGTTAATTCCGAATTGAAAAAAAGTAACTCAGTGGATAATAGCTAATAAATTATCACTTAATCTCCAGAAAACTAAGTATATGCTTTTTAGTAATTCTTTAGAAGATTTAGGCACAGGTATTGCTTTTTGATGACACTTTGTTAGAACGAGTTTCTCATATAAAATTCCTTGGTATCACAGTGGACGATAAACTTTCGTGGAGGCCGCGTATTACAAACATTAGTACAATAATTTCACGCAATATTGGTATTATTGATAGACTCAAGTTTCATATTCCATTGTCCTCTTTGTTGACGTTGTATTTTTCTCTAATTTTACCTTATCTTAATTACGGACTCCTAGCGTGGGGTAGTGCCCGTCAAAATTTACTAGATAAACTACTGTTATTACAAAAAAAAAAGGATATTCGTATTATTTGTGGCGTCCCGCCACGTTCCCATACAGAGCCATTATTTACTAAATATAAGATTTTGAAAATTAAAGATTTGTATTTTTTCAACTTGGTCAGTTTATGTTTAATTACAATATAAATGCACTTCCCAGTATTTTCAATTCAATGTTCCCACGGAACCAGTCTTTTCATGATTATCCCACTAGACAATCTAATGAGTTTCATTTACCCCTCCTGAGAACTTTATTGGCTCAGAATACATTTATATACACCGGTCCTAGATTTTGGAACTCACTGAGCTGTGAAATAAAAAATTGCCCATCTTTGTATTCTTTTAAGTGCAAGTTGAAATCTTTTCTATTAAATCCTCTCTGATATGTTTTTTTCCCTTAGCTATAGGTTTTGTCAACCTCAGGGTTTATCATCCACCCACCAATCATTCAATCACTGAATTCATTATTACGTAAAGAAGTAGCCATCACAATCCTTGCACAGCTGCAATCAGCGCCAACTCTATGAAGCACATTCTCTACCATCCCCTGTTCCATTTCCCTTGTTCAGCGTGTAGGCATTCTCTCATTCTCTCTTTTTCTTTCTTTCCTTCCATACTTTTCATCTATTCTGGCAAGTTGTGTCATGTTGTTGTGTTTCTTCTGTTTTGTCCCTTCCTGTCGTATATCATATTTGTCACAAGTGTTTGTAAATAAGTAATTCATAAGTTTTATGAGTGGTTCACAATCTACAAGCTTTGCTTTTGAGTGGACCTCTCTATTCTTTCTTCCTTTTTTTTTCAACTGAAGCATGACTTTGTATTATATTTTTTTTGCCAGTATGCGCTCTTATGTTTATCGATATCATTTATATATCGCAAAGGCAAATGTTTTTTTTGTTTATGATGTATAATACCTGATTTATCTTGTGTTATGTTTTTGTTGAAAGAAAAAAAAGAAGAATGAAAATAGATGAATGAATGAATGAATGTAGTGACAAAAACAACAGTTCAAACATAATTAATACATAGTTGATCACAAAAAAGAAAGAAAGGAAGAAACAAAGAAGGAACACAAGCACATTACAACACAATGAAGGTCAAAGAGTATAATATCTATTCTATACATGTAATCCTGAAGGTCAACGAGAATAACATGTACAGTTAATCCTGCCTTAGCGACCACCTGTCTATATCGACCACATGCCTTATACAGATAGTCAGATAGGCCTATATCAGGATTTCAGACGTAGGCATAATTGTGTTTGATCACAAAACTGGAAATTTCATGATTTTATGTACATGCTGTATGGCAAATTGTGGAAAGGTGACATTATCAATTCACTATACATTTGCATATTAAGTTTTTTGGGTTTTTTTTGCTATCATTTCTCTATATTTCCTTCTCCTTTTCACGCGTCACAACATTTTTTTTTTCGACATAGGGTGCCTGCTTCTGACAACGATCGCTGTCTCTGTTGAACGTTCTTGTCTGTTCTGTTGTCTTATTGTTATGTTAGTCTTGTCTTATAGTTTTTCCTTCAGTTGTGTTATTGTTGTCCCAGTCTCGTTTCATGTTCATACGCATTTAATTTATGTGTGTCTGTTTGTTACTCTGTTTTTTGTTTGTTTGTTTGTTTTTTAGAGGGCTTCCAATATGAACAATTCCAGAGGGGCCCACATTCTACAAGCATTGTCTTTTTAGTGGGTCCCTTCATTTTTCGCACCTTGTGTATTGCTTACTTCACTTTGATCACTTCAGTTTTCATCACATTATATAATTACTATTAAGGTTCCACAATATGATTGTATATTCTTTTCATTTCACATGATTTTGCAGAAATTCCTTATTCTCTGTTACCAATGACAGTGACATGTATATATTTTTTTAATATATTTTTCCCCTTCCACAGGGTTCCTTTATTAAATAATATCATACACACAAATATATACAAAAAGAGATATGTATGTACATGCAGATTTAACACATGATATTCTTGGCCATTCTAAATACAATAAGAACAGCAAATAGTTACAAAAATCAATTATAAATTGCAAATTCTTTTCAAAGTGTCAGAAAATTACCTGACAAATCATTCATAAGAAAACACAATCAGAAACATTTAGTAAAATGTAACCACTTTTTCATAAATTTCTTTTCTTTCAGATTTGTTTTACATATATACTTTTCCATATCATAATAACTTTTTATCGCTGACATGATTTGTTCAAAAACTGGCAAACAATTTTTGCATTTGGCTGTAAAAATTTCTTTCCTTACTATAATCATAATACAATTGAGGGCACTGTTATTACGTCCATAAAAACCAAATAAGTTATTTTGATTTGTAAGCTTATAGCATTACGGGACAGCCAAAGCTCAAGTTTTGACCAGTTAGGTTCGTGCCTCGCTAATGACGAAATTAATTCAAGGCTACATGTACCTGTGCAATACAATAAAACCAATAAATGGACAAAGTGTAATTGCGTGCATAAAGTCCTTTAAAGAGAACAGAAGTATCTCTTTAACATCAGTGTCAGATCAGTAAAGGTTTGTAACTACTTATAGGTGCGCACTAATTGTTGCTTTGGCGAAAATACTCCAATTATTTCGGACAGGTCTGGCCATTACTGCTCGCCATTCCTTTGAGAGTTGAGAGAGAAAGAGAGGGGGAAAACCCAATATACGAGGCGCTCTTTTACAGTCGACAGCGACTGCTACTTAGTTTAAGAAACGTTGGAGCAATAAAGATCCATCACACCACTTTATTATCACTCAAGCAACCACTTCTAATCAATATGTGACGACAAAACCTTACATGAGCCCCGCCGTTTGAGAGGAAACCATCAGCATGGACAACGGATAAAACGTGAGAACATGCAATTTGTCTAACCCAACTTGAGCTTAAGGCAAGACTGTCATCATGACGTGTACAACAACGTATTAGGTCGAGGCACATGGGCCGGGTTTAATTTCCCAAGTTACAATCGTAAGCTATAGGGAACACTTTACCCCCCACCAATAAACAAAAACAAAAAAACAAAACAAAACAAAACAAAACAAAAGCAAAACAAAACAAAAACCTCAAAAAAACTTTACTCCTATATCTTTGATTTACACTCCTTCAGGAAATAATTTCGCGGAACGATTAACTTTAGTCTATATAACTCAGTTGAAGAGGACCACTTTTCCCCATAAAGTTATACCATGGACATACAACGTTGTATAGGTCCATGGTTATAAATACATTGCACGTACTTACTTTTTTGTGAACCTTGCAAAGTGTGCATTGCTATTCTTGGTTTTCTACGTAATTGCATAATATGTTTTATTATGTAGGCCTACTTCAGATCCTTTATATATTATGTATTTTTTAAACAAAATATTAATACAATGATTTGTGTTATGTATGCTTTGTATTTTGTTTCAACTTTTGTTGGAGTGAAATAAATGACAAATTGAATTGAACTGAATTGAATTGAAGTAAAGCTTGAATCCTTGAGGACGAAGTCATACTTCTGAAATCTTCTTATCTTTACTCTTACATGAAGAGTAAATTAAAATCTTTATATTCAAAATATCGTTTTTACAGAAATAAACTTACCTCAGTAATACGACTTTCTCGAAAACTTTATTACTTACGGAAAACTGGATCACATAAATTTGATATAAATGTTCTTTGGGGCACATGTAGTACAAACACTTTATTAAGTAAAAAAAAAACACACAATGGTAACTTGTAATTTATATATTGATGATGAGTTGAAAAACGATCCAGTCAAAATTGCAATAGAAGAATTCAATTTGTTGAGCTGGGTTTTCGTCTTGCGACCACCATGACATGCGAAAAATGGGCATTTTACTCAGTATTTACAGTCATCTCCTGAAAGTGCTTTATTTCTAACGCCTACAAATCGTCATGAAAGTATGAAAATAAACAATTAAGAAAATTCAAACTAGCCATTCTATAATGGATATGATGTGTTAAGTATTAACCGTATGAAGCAGATAATAACTCATCACATGGCTGACCCACTACCTCGTATTTTTAATCTATCGCTTCTTTCTGGTCAATTCCCAAACTCATTAAAATTAAACAAGGTTACAATCAATCTATATGGGTTTTTTAATTATGATGTATTATTAATTCCTGATCAGTTTTTATTTTAAAAAAAAAGATATTCTACTGATTATGCAATTCAATTACATGAAAAAAAATTGTTGAATCGTTTAGTGAAAAAAAGGAACATGCTATTGGGATTTTATGGATCTGAGCAAGGCATTTGATACCATAGATCATTTTTTTAATGCAAAATGGAAAACTATGGTATCCGTGGCCAAGCTGTAAGCTGAAAAAATATTTACAAAATAGGAAGCAATACTGTGTTCTAGCAATAGACTGAATCCAATAAACATAACGTCCTCTGCGGTGTCCCACAAGGATCAATGTTAAGACCTTTATTGTTTTTGATATATTTAGATTTAGTGTATTCATCTCCGTTGCTCAACTTTGTTTTGTTCGTAGATGACACGGACATCTTTTTTCATAAAAACCTACATACAGCGACTACAATTATCAATTCAGAATTATTAAAGGTTTCCAATGTATAGTTCAAGTGTAACAAACTGTCATTGAATATGAGGTGAAGGGTTTTCATTGTGCCCGTGGTGCAATGGTGCCTCCCTTCTACCCCCAGTCCCCACCCCAGGCTTTGTGAGCGGAACCCTCTGAAAGTTATGTATTTGTTGGTGTATTTTTTAAATATATTTTCGCTTTCTTTATAAGAGCCCCTGCAACAGGTGTTCTGGCAATAATTCTATAAGCTTTTGTTATTGTATTTATTATGAGCGGGAATGTAATGCTTTTGTTTGCATGGATCAACCTGCATAAAAATTCCTTCCTTCTGAAAATAAGAGACATAAGGAAATAACCAATTCCCTATTAAATTATTCAAACCCATCATCTGACCCCACACCCCCCCCCCCCCCCCGAAAAAAAAGGAAACTAGAGAGGGGCCGTCAAAGGCGGCAGACCCACGCCTAAGTACAAAGTCGGGGTAAACATAATGTGCATTCGGTCATCTACCAGAATTCGGCCACTTAATTGCCAGTGTGCTTTATCACCAGCCAGTGAGTTCTACCAAAGATCGTACACTGAAGTGTACGATCTTTGGTTCTACAGTCACATCACACGCAAATCACATCATTACACATACGGTATTAACACTCATTCACGTACAGGAAAGTCCTTAAGTCTCCTCCAAAAATCCATCGAAAATCCCAAATTCCACCGTCAAAAGTGCAGAATCGGAACTTTTCCAAGCGCGCGCGAATTAAGTCCAGTTTTAAGAGTATTGTCTACGCGACGGGTCGCGGAAAAAGCGCTAAAAATCGAGAAATACGCCGTTTTCTTGCGGGATATTTTGATTATAGCAAGCCGAGAGTGTGATGATATCAAAGGTCGTATGAGTGTACGATCTTTGATGGTATCCACAAAAGCAAAAAAGAAAAACAAAATTTACGTACCCCCTAGGCAATTACCCCTATGATTAGTGTCTACGGGAATTATTCAATGCAAGGGTTGAATGCAAATGTCTACTGCACCAGTATTCGGCCACCAACGAGCGCCGCAACGTCCCCGGTGCAATTTTGCACCAACAGTGTAGAGCGCGATGCATTTTCAGCGGCCTTGCACACGCATTGACATTGAGCACGCATATCGTGCAGTGTGACTGCGACCGAGCAAAATGCTCCTCCAACGAAAAAAACAATCAATGTTAATTTGAAAAATCATCAAATATCAAAGGTCGTATGAGTGTACGATCTTTGATGGTATCCACAAAAGCAAAAAAGAAAAACAAAATTTACGTACCCCCTGGGCAATTACCCCTATGATTAGTGTCTACGGGAATCATTCAATGCAAGGGTTGAATGCAAATGTCTACTGCACCAGTATTCGGCCACCAACGAGCGCCGCAACGTCCCCGGTGCAATTTTGCACCAACAGTGTAGAGCGCGATGCATTTTCAGCGGCCTTGCACACGCATTGACATTGAGCACGCATATCGTGCAGTGTGACTGCGACCGAGCAAAATGCTCCTCCAACGAAAAAAACAATCAATGTTAATTTGAAAAATCATCAAAATACGGGCCAGTTTGTGATGACGGAGAACGAACTTTCATAAATCTAGAAGGACATAGTCCCTCAAATAGGCCTAAACGTAAATTTCGGAATTCTTACGAACATTTGAGCAGCGAAGTCGGATCGTTGGGGAGTTTATGTCTTCGTATGGTAGCGGAAAATCGCAAAGTGAGAAACGGGAAATTTTCGGAATGGTCACTATACCATGGGGTCAAAACTTCAAGGTCACACAGAATTTGCAAGGGTCAACCGATTATCACCAAAATCTAATCGATTCTTTCCTGTCATTATCCAAACATTCCCTGAACATTTCGTGCAAATCCGTTTACCCGTTCTCTTGTTATCTTGTACACAAACAAACAAACAAACAAACAAAAAAAAACAACAAACAAACAAACAAACAAACAAACAAACAAACATACGGAACCCTTTACATAACCCCCTGCCGATTTCCATCGGCGTGGGTAAAAAGACAAGAGAACAGTGAAAATGGGGGAAATTAAAGAGTTTACCTATATCCTGTTGTCCGTGAAATGCTCTTTACAATACTGAGTACACAATATACATTGTAGTTTGATTGCGCAACAGATTGCAAGCGTGCGTAGTACATGTGAGTCAGAGCACGGAGCTATGGATTGGGGCCACGTACAGCGAGTGTTGCCAACGCCACGCCAGGCCACGCCGCCGGCGGGGTACGGGTGCGGCTGCAGTCTCAGTTTGGCTGTGTCGTCATACAACCGGCTGCTTGCTAAGCTCCCTGCCCTGGCCACTGCACATGCACTGTCTGTTGCTTTGTTACCCATGAAATTTACCATAAATTAGTTAAATTACACTTTTGCTGTCAGTCAGAAACCACCTTGATTGCTAACAACAATGAGTACCCAGCGGGGAAACGTCAAGAAAAGCAGAACTCAGAAACACAAAAATACAGTTGGTTTCAAGAACAGCATGCACGATACGAGCAAAAGGACCAAACAACTGAACGATATGTGCATATCCGACACCTGTGCGCGATGCAAGGATATCCTCGAGTGGAAAATCAAGTACAAGAAATACAAGCCACTGACTCAACCCAAAAGATGGTAAGTGCAAATCCTGATATACGTGTTTAATTGACGTCAGAAGTGATGTGATATCTGAGCTCTGCAAGTTAATATGCGTAGTCCCACTCGCTAATGTTTGTGTATGCTTGGAAGAACTTCCCAGATTGGCATAAAATTTACTCGGAGTCAGTAATGTTTGCTGTACTAGCAGCTGTACTAAAACTAATTCCTGTAAATTACATGTACTTACAATCTGCTCATACATTGCAGTTTGCACCAGCAATGTACAATGTCTGATTTTTTCTTGAATTTTTGTTGTTTTTTTTTTAAACAGTAATTTACCTTTGCCTTTTTAGGCTTTAATAAAGGTAGGGAATCCCATTTGCATGCCTTAAATGAAGAGTTGTATAAATACAGTGGTATGGTGAAGAGAGTATCATTGTAGAAACTCCCATAAAGTATTGAAAGTGGAAGGTAACATTTAGTACATTTTTATTGACCGTTGGATTTTGAATTGAATTTTTTTCGGGGCTCACCGTAAATTCCAGTACATTACTAGGCTACCTTTGCAGACCCATGCACTGCATGTGTGTCCATCATGTATATTTTATGAAGAAAATTCATCAAAACTTACAAACATTTCTATATACATTCTTGCCACACACTCTATATGTTATTACATCAGCTCTTATACTTTTAGATTTGTGTTTATAGAAAAAAAAATACAGAAGACTGCAACAAAAAGGCTTAAGTGTGGCTGACACACAGAACTACTGAGTAGTTGAGTTTTGTGCATTATTCAAATTGTAGATAACTGTTGACTTCCAAATTTCTCAGCAGTGGCCTAAACAAGTCCCCTGAGGTTCATATTTAATGTTTTGCTGCATTTTGGGAGGTCTGTAAAAGGTATCCCCTACCTTTAAACTTTAGTGCTTTTCTGCTGATTGGCATGGCACTAATGTCCGGAATAGAAGTAAAAATAAATGTTATCAAAATAATACAATGATATGTACAGTGTATTAGAATTATGATGTTCATTTAGATTATTTGCATTAAATTGTTTTCAAAGAGGGACCTTCACAATGCTACTAATGTACACATATAAAGTGGGATTATCCCTAAATAAAGTTACAAACAGTATATATCAATATTTAGGGGAAGTATTGTATTATGCAAATTGTGTTGCATTGTGCAAGGATAATTATGGCAAATTATGGTGGAAGGTAAGGACACAAAATGTGTCAAACAGAGAAACATAGCCTTAGGTGTGGCAACCATAGATTACTGTACAAGCTGTTTTTGTTTTGTTTTGTTTTTTGCGTACAGATATTTTTGCGACTTAGGAGGTCACAGACATTTTTGCAAGATGTTGTTTCATGATTTGACACCAAAGCTATCATTTAGTGCATTGCTACCATAGCATATGGCAACATGTTCGCATGCTGTTCAATTTGCAATCCAATAGTGATTCGTGAAATTCGAGAAACTTAAACCCTCGTGAAAATAACAGCTTATACAGTGTGTCTATTCTGTTGAATACTTTCCACAGGTACTCTGTGATTTGAATCGTATGTGAGATAGTTCCCAAGCAAGTGTGTGATCATTTAACTTGATGTTATAACTGTCAGTGTGTTAGGAAGATTTCATTCACAGTACCGGTAGATCTAGTGATTTTCAAATGCCTTTCATCTATAATTGTCAATATAAGTTTGAATCAACTAAATTCATTATGGTTATTAATGGTACAAGATTGAGGCCACCACCCATCAGAATATCTCTTTTGACATGCTTCCAAGCCTTTGACAATTTTTAGATATTTGTGTGTTGTTGCTGTTTTTTACATTTCTTCTACAGTACAAAGTGTCAGGAGAAGACCATCAAAAATGCCTACCGTATCATCTGTGAGAACTGTGCCGAAGCTGATGGGATATGTACCAAGTGTGGCAAGCCCGTGAAAGATGAAGCTAGGTAAGGCATACATCCGTGCACATCTTTCTTAGTGGATGAAGGAATTGATGGATTTAGAGAGCACAAATGAGAAAAGAAAGTCTAGAAAGGAGAGAAATTGTGATGAGGGGAAATTACAAGTGGAGAAAAGATTTTGTTGGGGGTACAGAAGGAGGCTTGTATGATACAATGTATCCATAGATGCCAATCTTTTCATGGTGGTCATACACATATTTCAGCCTCTTTATAATCACTTAATAAATATGTTTGAATGCATCAGATTTAATCTCCTGATACGTCCTAGAATTCATCAGGTATTTGTAAAGGCTGCATTGAATAACTGGCATAGGGTATTTCTAGTTTAGGTATAAAGGAGACCAAGCATATTCCTTCTGTATTTCTGTAGTCACAAAAACATACGGTAGGTATGTTAAAAAGCTTTTATCAGTCTTAGTTCTTCCATGGTTCTTTCCATTAGGACATAAATAAAGATGCTGAATTGGAAGAATAGGATACCTGTACTTGAAAAGCTCTGATTGTAGTGCACATATTCTGACACTTTTTACTGTCCAATAAACATGAATTCAACAGCATCCTCGCATCAAATATATTTATTGTGTTACTAAAAATTGGTGTAGAAAACTTTGGAAAAACTTTTAGGCTTCCCAATTCCAAAACTGAATATGAAAAAAGATGAAGAAAGACATTCACAATTAAAGATCATTACCTCCACAAAATCATAGTATGAGCCAGATTTCTGAACAGACTCCTTAAATTGCAGTGCTTGATGAGGATATTATTTAAGTTTTGTTGACTTTGTTTAATGCTTTAACAGTGTTCCCATCACTTTACATGCTATTACAATGTACATGATGACAGTGAACCAAAGTTTGGACATATTTTCATCATATTAAGCAAACATGACCCATTTGTGTCTCACACTTGTGCCCTGTAATACTGGGCACATCCAAGTGTACTCCTAGATGAAATGAAGTTGTGTACTCGTGAAACTATTGCATATCGTCGGGTGCCCGTGCATTGGCCGCTAACGCAATACAAATTGTATTGCGTTAGCGGCCAATGCACGGGCACCCGACGATATGAAAATACTATAGATTTAAAGACATTTTACCTCTAAACTTCTTGTACATTAATGCCAATTTCATAATAGGAATTGCTCAGTTTAATAGTAGTCTTGATATGCATTAAATTTCTAGTTATGTACCGGTATGTAACTTGTCTGTGAACTTTGACCAGCAATAAAGCTATAAAAGATACAGGTAGTAATGGTGACGATACTGAATGATTGTGATTTTCACAATTATGCCAAAGTCATCTGTTTAGCAACAAGTCTGTCATAGGTGTAAGTTTCTTCAGTTTGTCTCCCTCCTGCGATCTAAACAAATTTAATTTGTAGAGGGAGACAAACTGAAGAAACTTACACCTGATCTTCACCCCTCTGAATAATATCTTTCTTTCATTCAAGTCTGTCATAGTTCATGTCATTTGTATCAATTGAAATCACTGAAATTTTGAAGTGTCTTTTGCCTGTTTTCTTGGCATTTACATTTACCTGGCAAAAATCATTTACAAAACTTCTTCACAAAGGGAAAAAAATTGTCAATGATCACAAGAAATGACTGCATTAATGATGACCTTGCTTTTCAGGGTTTTTTTTCTGTACATGAATGAAAGATTTCTGTAAGAAACATCTTGTGCACACTATGAAGCAAGCTATTGTTTTTTGTCTGAAATTTAACATTTTCAGTGCTATTGTATCAATTTTTGGGTACCTATCCTGCAAAACAGATTAAGTGTTCATTCGTATGGTGCACTGAAATTCTGAGAAAAAAAGTTGTTGGTTTTTTAGCATACAAAGGATATGACTGTGCCTCCATGCCGGTGAAATACTTGCCATCAATCAATGGTTCTTGTCTGTGTTCCCTATATCATGATAAATGAGCAATCAAGTTTGTACATGAACCCTGCTACTGCAAGGTAGCATACTTACTGATATTTCAGTTTATAAAAATTGCTTGCTCTTTCCGTGCAAGGAAAGTTTAAGGAATGTTTCATGTAATGAAATAACTTTTTTTTAAAATTATTGACTATTTTTCGTAGCTCCATATCAGTAATGGGATTGCATACCAAAGCAGCACCTAACCACATGACAATGCATTTTATAACAACTTTGTAACCAATGATAGTCTAACTTACATAATACACCCAATAAAATTGAATGATCTGACTTCGTAATGGTCCATTGCTATCATAGATGGTGACCAACTAAAAGGCATTGGAATGTGGGATCCCCTCTGGGCTTGTAATTCTGAAAGCAGCATTAGCTACATGTATCTTTGTTTTGTGGTGAAGTCTAATCATCAGAAATGGAGAATTTCAGTGAATGGTTTGATGTCAGCACCTGTTTACCATGTTAACACTAACTGCTGAATTTAAACAGTACCACGTGAGAGAGGTGCTTATTCCTTTATACATGCATTTCATTTTTCATTCCAATTTCCTACTTACGGTTGTGTGATGTGACCTGTCAAAAGTAAATCTCATGTATACAACCATGAATAAGAAATCAAAGGGAAATCAAAATGTAAATCCTATTTAAATGACAAATAACATTTCTCAGAGCACCTTCCCAGCTTACGGTATGACAACATCACTCAAATGTAAATATTCCACACTCAGACAAAGCCATAGTTTGTAAAAGGAAATTTACTTTAATATTTTTGAATGAGAGCATTAGAAATTTTTAAAAAGGACAAAACTATAAATGTGAAATCAGGCTTATGCTTATTGGACTGTAATACACCTTAAAAGTATCAAATAGAATAATCATTTGAAGGTCAGTAAATGTCTAAAACTTGTGCAAATATCCAATGAACTAAGCTTTCTTTATCAATTGCATAAATGCACTTCCCATTTCAAATACTCTGAGCCCAGAATATCACTTGTATATGTTTCACGTCCTTTAAAGAACAAATTTGTGACAATATAGATTTGAAAAAAAAAAGACAGGGACAATTTGATGATGTTATGCAAAATCATTTTGACTTGAACAAGAACTACTTTCAGAGTGATGGTGTCAAGTGAAATGCTGATTTTTTTTTTTTTTTTTCAGACAATCGGAGCTTAACCCAGAAAGTAGAATGGTAGCTACACTCCTAACTTATTACAAACTACTCCATCTTTTAAGATATCTCTCCTTTAAAAGTCCACTCTATTGTCCAGATCCTAGCATGTCTCAAGGATAAAGTGTTCACTTCCAAGCTGCTTTTGATTCATAACATACTGTGGAGTTCTTTACCCTGATGCAATGTGGCATGCATAAGATTCTAGAGTAGTCTTGACTCCCTGTAGAGCATGATTTGTACAATGTACTGAATTCTGATATTTGGATTGCAGAAGTGCCCCTTGTGAATTCATGAAGTATGAGTGTATGGTTCCCTGCAGGGTCTTAATAAGCATCAAATTTACACTTTTGAACTAAAACGAAAGTTTAATTTACATCCCAGTCGGTTAATGCTGTCTTTTCTCTCTCTTTTTTTTTTTTTTTTTGGTAGATTAAAAATTGTAATACCTATTTCAATGACCAAGAATAGATTTGCATTTGATATATGGATAAACTTAAGATTGTAGCATATAAATTCATCGGAGGCACTATAAAAAACAGAAATGGTTGTGTGTTTTGGACAGTATGGAAGTGATAACAGGCAGGATGACTCAGTCTGCTCATTACTCATGAGACGAGCTGTTCCAGGTAATAACCCTATGGGAATTACAATATCTCAGTGGCAAAGAGGTTAGCACTGTACATTGCAAAATCACATACCTTCAATTTCAGGACAGAAAAGAGTGGAATGCACGCAGCCTCTTCCACTCTCTTATGCTTCCTCACTCTCTTCAACTTTCTTTTTCGTCTCGCAAGCCCCTTTGCTGTTTTTTTTAGATTGATGTAGAATTAAAGTGAACTCTCTGTCGGGTAATCGTATTCACTCGCGTCTCCTTGTCTGGCCCTCCGACTTGGAAACATTCTCTCTCTCCCACATTTTGCTTTAAAATGGAAGTCACATCCATACATTGCATACACATTTGATATTTATTCAATCAATTTTCCTCGCTTTGCATGCCGCAAGGGTATGCATCCAGGAATGATTCAAGTCACCCTGAGGGTCATATTGATGGTATCATGTGCATGAACCCAGTGCAAAAGTAGAAGTAACAAGCACAGACACACACACACACACACACACACACAAGAAAAAAAAAATCATGTATTTTTCTGTTGTTGTTATTGTTGTTGCATGTTTGTTTTATTGTTATCGGTAGGCAACCCCTGGGTGCAGTCGAGCAAGGGGCCGTTGGGGAGGAGGAGGAAGAAGAGGAGCTTGAAAAGGAGTTTGCAACTCCATCTGAGAAGGAGAAGAAGATCGACCTCGGGGAGAGAGAAAAAGGGGTGTCGGTGGGAGACAAGTTTTCCCTGTTACACATCCAGGACAAAGAAATGGGAGAAGGAGACCGTGATGAGTGCAGTGAGAAAAGCGATGATGGTTGCCACGGCAAAGCCGACACGGCACATGGACTGGGTGGACATTCATCAGCCAGCTCCAGTCTTTCCCTGCCGGTTGAAGAGATCAGTTGATGATACTTGTACTTGCGATGAAAGACTTGTTTGATATATCAACCTGTTTGCCAATCACTTTTTATATTTACTCTTGATATGCTGTCAAAGTGGAACTTTTGCTCAATTGAATTTTTTGAGGTTTGACTAAGAGGATATCTGTAAATTTTCAATTTCCATGACCATCAGCACAAAACAAACTAAAGGAAGTATTTTCACCTGTTTTTTTTTTTGTACACAGGTATTGCAGAGTGTGAAACGCATGAAAAAAAGTCCCCACATTTACGGTACCTGGCTAGACAAAAATGCGGCTTGACTTTTATCTTTATAGCAATATTTTCAGAACTTCAGAAACGTCAGGTCCACGTGCAGTGATGAATAATTCAACTGGCAATAAAGAACCAAAAACTCAGTATACACAGTCAAAGACAGGATATAATGATGAAATATTGCTTTCTATTTTGGTTGAATTTTGTATCTTATAGACCTGCACTGTGCCAGAAGGTCAAATTATGATAAGGACTCAGGAAAGGAACTTCATTTTTTTAAGGCTATGCAAGGCCCTGTATCGCACAGAGTTGCTTTTCCAACAATTTCCCAAACATACATCTGGATTCAGGAAAGGCAAAAAAAGAGAAGAAGCAAAAAATAGCAAGACACTCCATGAAAGTGTGAGGAAAATTGGACACTGTGTCTGAGAAAGTTGTGTAACTTTTGTAAAAAGTACATGTAATGGGTAGTACTGTACTGTATACGCCATATATTTAGCGAGTCTAAATTTTTTTGAATCGAGACTTCCCGGCGATTTTGCGAGTGATTAAATTCGCGATTGTGAAGTACAGTACTGAATGGAGAAATATACGGTATTCGTGTGCGTCACATTCATATCGGGATCAGAGTCATTATTTTCGCGTGTCTTTAATTTCGCGAATAGCACCTGACTCGCGAAATTCGCAAAAATAAAAACCTCGCGAAATATTCGGTGTATACAGTATACATATGCAGTACATGTATTATGCCCTCTCTGAATGAGAATTTATGACAATTAGTGATGTCACAATACTGGAATGATATAGAAAGAAATCAAAGAATGACACAAAGGCCCAAATTCACGAAGGTGGTACAAATGAAAGCATGGTTTAAACCATGGACAAAAACCATGGAGCGCCAAGTGTCGCATGGAATATTTCGTTACGAAATCAGTCATTTCGTCGATGAAATGATTATTTTGTAACGAAATGACAACATTTTGTAAATTAAATGAACAATTCGTCCACGAAATGATGATTTCGTTAAAGAAACGGTCATTTTGTCGACGAAATGACCAATTTCGTAACGAAATATTCCGTGCGACACTTGGCGCTCCATGGTTTTTGTCCATGGTTTAAACCATGGTTTCATTTGTACCACCTTCGTGAATTTGGGCCAAAGAGGAATTCATACTCATAGGATGTGGATAAAGCACTCAACTTGGCTCCACCATATTGCCTGAAGAATATTTGCCTTAATATATCTTAGCAACAGGTCAAGGGATGTGCACTTTTCATTAAGAAAAAAAATATTGTGAAATCCTTTGGTTTCTCATCGCAGTACTATCAATCTCATGTTGTGACATCACACGTTGTAGCGTTCCAGGGTATAGAAAGCTGTGCATGGAATTATTCAAAATTCAAAAATTCACAATTTTTGGGGGGATTTTTTTTCTCTGATTTTACTCAAACTTTCAGTGTGTCAGAAATCTTTCTCAATTTCCTGAATCCATACTCTTTGAGGAAATTTCCCCTTCAGCCATCTTGGGGCCAGTGTTTCAAAAGTCCATTACGCAGGATGGTGTTGCCACTGGGCATGGTATGATTTAGTAGGTTTGTTCAAAACCTGATCACCTTTTAAGTGTACAATCAATCTTGATCTTACTATTAATTGCAGTTCTTTACTTTTTGGCCCGCAGTGAGGCATTGGGTAACTGTTGGTCAACTGTTACCACTGTAAATCTTGGAAGGGATACCATTAAGGGTCAGTTCTGGACCAGTTAAAAGTTGGTCTGAGAGAAAAACAGAGTAAATTTTTTTAAGCGCAACAACAAAAATTGAATCAAAATTGGATAAGGATTAGGGGAGTTATTATGAAATTGAATATTGTCAAGTTTTGTTAAATTTTGCAAACACTTCTTGAACAGTTGATATGAATATGCTATGAGTGAGCCGATAATGTCATCACCTCACAATTTTCCATTGATCACATACAAACGCAAATGATGAAACTTTCTACTATACAATGATTTTGTAAAACATTTACCAAATATAATTCCTGACTGAATAATTTCAAAATAATTATGAGTAAGATATGTCAAGATTTGAGACAGGAGCATAATTTTGTTTGAAACAAAAACAAAACCAAACCCAAACGAGAAATGTCAAAATTTGCCGAGTTGTGAGGTGATGACATCATCAATCATTTGCATATTCATATGACTGTGCAAGAACTGTTTTGAGAAAATTGCAAAACTTCACAATTCCATACTTTTCTTAATTTTAATAAAATTTTCATCAAACTCTCTGTTATGCTTGTAAAATTTTACTCTTTCTCTTCAGATTAACTAAAAATAGTCTGGAAGTAACCTTTAATAGTCAATCTTTATGGTCACTCTTGCAATTCTGCAGGCTTATGAAAGACTTTAAAAAAAAGTATAACAATACACTATACTCGGTTTGTAAAAGCAAAGGCAATCATGTATAAATGTGTGGAACCACACAGGCATATTTTGTCCTTTTTTTAATTCCTTGTATTCCAGTCTTGTTCTTTATGTTCCTGTCTTTTAGAGAAACATCTACTGAGATCTATGAGGATCAGATAAGATCACCTGTATTACATGAATGTTTTTCTAGTGATATGAATTGTGACATTGCCATTGTATGTGTGTGTATGTGTGTCTGTGTTGCTAAGGAATGGGGTTATAACCATGTCTAGCTTACAGAAACTACAGTATTTTGGTATCTGGCCTTACATGCCTATGCACTGTCACAAAATATTCACAGCCATTCCAAAGTTGTCTAAGTGTTGAACTTGAGATGGCAAGGTATCACATTATTGAATTTTCAAGCTCTAGCTCTCGTTGGGTTGAATACAGACTGGCAAACCTGCATGCACAATTGTGCACTTTCTCTTAAATAAATTCTTTCGACCAGAGAAAAACATTATGTTTTATCAAATGTTCTGTGTATCAGGGTTTACAAAAATACATGTACAAAGAAACTAAACTATAGGGCAAAAAAAGATGCTCCCTTATAAGATGAGTTTTGTTCTATCATAATTCTTTGTAACAAGAGTTCACTACCAAATGCCTTTAAAAAACGTTTTTACAGATACAGAAGCTGTGATGATTCTGCTACTTAATAAATGAAACTTGATTGCATACCGGTACTTGGATTTAGAGCAGTCCCAAGTAGCTCCAAGATTGAAAACAAACAAACAAACAAACAGACAGAAAAAAAAGGAAAAAAAAAAGCATTCACAACATAGACAATTTGATAAGAATGCCACCCTGGTAGATACACACACACATACACACACACACACACACACACATACTTCTTATTGAAGTGAAATTAAGAAAAAAGAAAACTTCTTACATACACTGTAAAAGTGGAAATTTTCGCGGTGATGAAATCTTCACGCATTTCGCGCAACCAGAAACAATCGCGAAAATAAAAGCATGCGAATATTTTCGCATGCCATATGTACCAGTAGTTGATGTCTTGATTTCGCGGAATTAAAAACACGCGAAACTCTTCTCACCCAGCCAAGTGCGAAAAATTAGTCCTGCGAAAATATCCACTTTTACTGTACATATATCTAGAGAAAATCTCTTAAACTCACAAATGAAGCATGCAGTACAAATGTAGTTATTTTCACACCTGGATTTGCCCACGTTTGTGCACATGTTAATAAATATGTATGGATGCAGGCACACATGGGAGGTTATGCCTCTGTAAATGCTTCCTGAGCCATGAATGCGTGCTGAAAGGTACACCAGCTGATACAGGACACACTATCCATGGATATCCTTTGCTGTTGTATTAATTAAGTGTCATTGCCAACATGTCATGTAAAAATGCACTTGAAAAGGCTGACATTTGAAGTACAACAGAAAAAGATGACAGTACTGCTGTGGGAATGCACATGAATGTGAATTTTGATTTCTGCGGGTGCACATTTTGTCATGAAATGTTGAAGACTGGTCCATGGGTCCACAGCTGGGTTGATAAAAAATCATTTCTACACAGCAGGCAGGCCCAAGTTCGGTCTTGTAATTCTGTATGTGTGTGTGTGTGCGCGTGTGGGTGTTTGTGTGTGATTGTGGCCTAGTTTGAAGGCTGTTTAATTAAAATACCATTTCTGATCAAAACTATGTACAGTTAACATTGCTTAAGTCGACCTCACATAAGTCAAGTACTCGCCTATTAAAGTCGAAGGTCTTTTCAAGTCCTCTTCTCTATAATTTCTAATGATTTTAATCCCTCATATAACTTCAATTTTCTCTAAGTCGAAGTTAATTCTTCAGTTCAAATAGATTCGACTTTAGGCAAAGTTGACTGTACATTGTGTAATTCTTTTTCTGCAGGTGAGCTCTGCTCCATGGGGGTGTGCTTACCTGTGCTTTTCTACTCTTCCCTTCTCAAGAATCCCTATCCACAAACTCTTCACCACACACAACCCTGTAGCACCTCAAGACCATCATTTAGAAGCAAACACAATTTATTCGTATGTACATTATTTACAAGAAGTATTTAATGCAGAGTACGTTCATCATTCATTCTGCAGCAATTGTCATACAAACTTTTATTCATGAATTCTCAGATTGTTCAAAACATTGGACGCGGTTGTCAAAAAATTGACACTGCAACAGAAACATATTATTGCAAGAGTATAGTGTGTCACTGAAGTTTGAATAAACAGTGAATTCTTAATTCATCGTTCTGATTGGATTTTTTTTTTGTTTGTCACGAGGTCATTGTACGTTCTAGTGCGCTCATTACGGCACACCAGCAATAAAGTATGCATAAAAACACAACAGAATAGCCTTCAGTATGCGCTGATATATGAATTCAGTTCAGTCAGGTGTATGTGATAACCTGCAGAGCATTTAAGGTTCAAGGTTACAGAATACAGGGGTGGGGTACAGCTACCAGGACAGGATTTGATCCATCAAATGACCAAGTAGGCAGAACACCAGTGAAACCAGATCAGCAGTGGCATTTCTCATTCTCATAGATAATTTGACTTACACGAATTACTTTAAAAACAGGGAAAAAAATTCATTTACCCATTGTAACAACTGGTTAATTAATTTCACATAGTGTGAGAACTTCTTATTTAAATAGTTATAGAGGCCTTGTCTTTACGTGAGCAGAAACTGTGTTTAACACTTAAAATGGCCAAAACCAATGTATTGAACAGAATCTATTTTTCTTACCCTACCTGAAGCTATCACTGTTGTTAATGTTGGATAAGGGAAGGGGGATACAGGTAATAAAGCTGTCTGATGCTGTCACTGCTGTGAAAGCCTCAGATATTCACATGAATGAATTCAAAGAAATACAGCTGATACCAGGAGCATGGGTTACCCTACTCGGTTGTTGTCCTTCTGAGCGTCATAAAATTCCAGACCACTGTTCTCCGATTCCATAACACAGACCTTGACTTGCTGAAATGCCTGATCTGTAAGATTATTTCATTTCCAGTACTGACCTGATACACTTTCCATAAAAGAAGAAGAAGAAGAAAAAAAGACCAGACCAGAATAGAATTGCAGAAGAATGCTGGTACCCGTTATGATTTTGAGGTAATTACTTTACTTTTCTTGCCATTATTACTCTTCTGCTCCTACACAGAGATGCCAACAAGGCTCCAAAGAACGCTCAAAGGGTATGGTGGAATGGAGCTCCAACATTTCTCTGCAAAATATCTTTCAACAGGACATCATTTTTTACTCATATCATTATTCAGGTTTATGATTCCTTAAATGTTCATATTTTAAAAACCCCCTCCTACTTAAAATTACTACAAAGAGAATTGAAAACATTTTATCCTCCAAAATGATGTCCAAAACTTAATCTGAAATTCAAAATGATGCCTCAGATTCTTAAATCTACCAAGAGCAAACTGGCTGTAGCAATCAGTTCAGTCTTGGCTAAATGATGCAACATGGCATGGTCATTAGAGATATGAAGTACACTTAAGATCAGAGCATGAAGTTAATGAACTGCATGGCAAGCTAAAATGAATATATAAATATGGAAACAAGTTGTTCTTACAAAAATTTCTGATTGAAAAGGTGTATTTTTTTTTCATTGTTGTTCAACATCCTGTCTCATATTTGCTTGATGAATGATGAAGAATATCCTGAGTTATTATTTTTGTTTACCTTCCCCTTAACCTCTTCCTTGCCAAAAATCTATACTTTGCAGTAATTCCTGGAAATACTTCTTTTAAAAAAGAAGCAGGTTAGATAAGCCCTGAACTAATATGACTATGACAGCACAATTTAATGTACTAAGTATCAGAGGGTTTTGTTTCTGTCTGCTGGGTTGTGTATATGGAATAAACTATTAAATGACTCTGGGGTGGTACGCAGACGGGGCAGAAAAGGGGTGGAGCCTAGACCCATTGCTCTGCAGAGTGGGCTGACAAATCCAGGAGACGCCAGGCTGCTGATGGATCCAGAATCTCTTGGTCCCGGCACAAGACCCAGACGTATGTTACTCTCATCACTTTCTCCTGCAAGAAAGGATCCAGAAATATACAATTACACTTCTATCACCTAAATAGGGCTGCAGAACCTCTGCAGATCAAACAAACAAACAAAATACCAAAAACAAAAAACATAGCGATGCACAGTACACAACATATTTTAGGCAGAAATCATTATTTCGGTGTAAAATTATCAAACCATGCAAGATCTAATTTCGGGTTTGAAAAAAATGTAATTTTTAAAACATATTTTCCCGCTCTTTATGTAAAAATATCCTCCTGCTTACAAATCACCTGCAGATTTACATGTAGGTCCTTCAATACAAAACTAGGTAATACATTATAATCTAGATAAAATTCAATTCTTTTCCATGGCACTGCATTGCTAATAAGGGGTAAGTGGTTGTACGATTGACGATACAGTACTTAAACTAAACGGCTACCTTTATATTGCACAAATTGATCATCACAAAGTACATGACCCCTATTGTTCTATCAGAATTTTGCATTATAAAATTTTAGGTGATTGCTCTTATTTAACTGACTTACAAGGTTTTCTGGTTTATTGCCAAAGTCTGAAGAGCATAAAATGGTACATACCATAATTGCCCAAACAAACACTTACAAAAGCTAACCTGCAGCGTGTTAAAGGTGAATACTGATACAGGTATTCCATTTTGTGCACTAAATTTCAAACACTAGAGTCCTGTGAATGACTTAAATGAAACTTTTGGAGAATTGGTGTCACACATTCATTTACCTTGCTCAAGTACTACACCTCAAGGACTTTTGACATTCCATTACAGAAAAACCCTGCGCAACCAAAAATAATACCATATCAGAGCTTGTATGCTTGTTTTCTCTTCACTGAATATGTGATGAACAGAAGATAGAGACAATCCTCAAATTGCAAGATTTTTCCTAATATCTGTAGAGTTGTTTAAGGAGAAATTTTTCCCAACATACTTGTGAACTCAGTGGATGCTAAAAATGAGCAGAACATTCAGTGAAAGTTTGAGGAAAATCATATGATCTTTTCAAGTTCAAGTTTATGAATCTCAACAGTTCTGGGTAATTTTATGCACTACCTTGCTAGACATAAATCATAATTATGAAAAAATGTGTAAGGTCAAAGCGGTAGAACAATATGAAGAACTCGGTTAAGGAACTTCATAAATTGTCATATCTTCCACAAAGCAGACATCCCCTTGACCTGTTTTTGAAGCTATGAAGGAAATATTTTTCTCAAGGAGCTGGGTGAAGAGGTTTTTTTAATGTTAAAGAAAAATTTATCTTTCTGTAAATTCTATAAGTTAAATACATTGTTCAACTAATTTTACGTTATATATTATAATGTTCCCATTTGAAGAGGGTGACACATAAAAGTAGCCAAAACTTTATAAATTCCTAGCTGTTGACAGGACGGTCTCATTTTCGACAAATTTTCACTGAGCGCTTTCTGCAATCTTTCTGCACTTTTATGGTATAAGTTGGGGACAACTTCCTCTGTATAACAAAGTTCCTTTTCAAGAAACATAACTGTGTGTTATAGATACATGCCAGGTTTGGGGGGGGGGGGGTGGAGAGGGGAGGGGAGAGGGAAAGGGAAGGAAAGGGTCATTCGTTCTCACCAGATCACCCTCAACGACGACTCCCTTGGAGTTCCTGACTGCCATGATCTGCTGAGCGATGAAGGAAATAACGAGGACCGGCCCCTGCTCCATCATTTTACCCATCGACAGCTGGAGAAATGATGGACAAAAACTTGGGTCTCATCATCACTCCCATTTAATCCTACTGCACTCTTAACATCGTTAACACATATCCACAACATCATCGGCTAAATTACATTCTGCTTTTCATCCTTACGCTAATTTTACTCAAAGACATAATGCTGTTCATGTGGACTTGAAATATTGGAGCAAAAACTGAACTATCTTAATGTTGGCATTGTCTACCACAAATTATCCCATCATAATTATGGGGGTGAAGTTAAGCTATGGTATGGTGAAAGAGCTGTGGTGTAGTTGAATAGGCACAATTGGGCTCTCAATGAGAAGATCCCAGAGTCAAGTCCTCCTACGATGCTCATGTTTTTTAAATTGAGCACGACATGTCACTATAAAGTGGTTCTCTCTATCCAGGTCTATAATTGGGTGTCCAGTAAGAAGCCCAAGAGTTATGGCTTGGTTTTGAACATGCATACTAGAAAAAAACACAACATTGTAGCTGGATATTCATCCATTGGAAGAAGTGAGTTCACAGTTGGTGTAGGCCTTGATTTCAGAGCCACAGGCAATGGTGGACCAAGTGTGCTCTGTGTACTATGGTGACAAAAATCTTTACAGACAATAACTACTATCATTGTTATTTTTATAGCTGTAGTCACGGTAATGAAGCCTTGGTGAAGAATCATGCTTGTGACCTGAATTAGATCTTTAACTCAACCTTATCAACCTGCAGTCTCACACACCTAACCCAAGTAGAGTATCATGCTTGTACTAAGACTTCCAACCACCACTCTGAGCTCATACTACTCACATCTACACTGTCCACATCCAGGACCTTGGAATCAAACTGATAACCCATAGACTTGGCCTGCTTGATAGGGGTGGCCAGTTGGTTGAAGGGCTGCAGTGAGAGAGAAAGAAAGCATGGAAAAGAAACGCATAAAAATGAAAAAAGGTACATATTGATATACTTTCTGCTTCAACTGAAAAGATAAAACTAGATTACAAACATTAATACAATGAGTGGGCAGAGAAACTGCTCAGTCGTCTAAATGAAGCTTTCATATCAAGCAATCCTACAAACATACACTATTATTATAATTCAAACATGTTTGGTTGACAACCCCAACACACCCAACATACCCCTAGTTAAGCAAGGGTACAAGATTGTTTCTTTTCTGTTTGTTTGTTTTTTTGTCTGTGCGTGTTACTGGAGCTATGCAGTCAAAATCAACAAAGGAGTACCACGTTAGACATACAGAGATACACTACTTCAAAAAGCATACATATAAGTGAAACTTCACACATTCACAGTGTAATCACTCCCTACCCTCCCCCCCCCCCAAAAAAAATAATAATAATAATGTTCATAGGATGACTTACTGCTTCATAGCACCAATCCTTTAAGATTTCCAGGTCTCCCCTAATCATTGCCTGCAAAAATAAGAGGAAACAAGAAGGAAAAATGACAGAACCATCACATAAAGCTCACCTCAAACATCTTTAAAATGCCAATGATGCAACCCATATGACCTCAATAAATTGTACCATTCACAAGCCCATGCTTCCTGGAGTATTATTATTGTTTTCAAAGCAAGTTCATCTACAGAGAGTCCTATCATAAGCATATTAAAGATATGAGCTTTGCCATATCAATAAGTGCACAATTTCATGTTTAGCACATGTAAACTTTTAAAGTAATGGCTGATATTACTATCATAAGCCACCAAGTAGATGCAAATACTGTGAACAAATAATTCTCATGGAATAAACAGATGACAGAAATCCATTTGCTGCTTCATGCTGACTGTACTCAAACAAAAATAGGTGACCTGCTGTGAACGCAGTCAATTAACCATTATCTATGTCAACTAACTTGTCATTGTTTAATGTACGTTGCTGAATCAAACCCATTCACTAAGGCCACACTAGACCACAACCTGATTGTTTGCCACAAGTTCATTCTTTTGTTCTGTTTATTTTTACAATAACCACAGCTGTAAACAATTCAGTGATGTATTTTGATATTGTATTATCAATCAATGCATCAAAACTTCAGTGGATGCAACAGGAAATGCCACTCATGAAACTCTATTTTCATCTTTCATAGTTTTCATGAAGTGAATAATAATATAGCAATGTATTATGATATAGACCGGGGGCCCAGAGCATTTATTCAGCTGAAAAGGGTCACACTTTTTGATGGTCTCATCATGTAAGGATGTGGCCAAGGGTCAATAAAATGAATTGCTGGCAAGTCACATCCTGTACCGTAAGCCTAGGGACCACAAAGAGGGACCCCGAAAAATGGATTTATTCAGCCGAAGGGGGTCACGGACAAAAGTTGGTGGATATTGTTCCTTTGGGTGTACTTATCATGAAAACAGCAATGCCAGCTATTTTATCCTGTACGGGGCCCCAGACAGTAACCCCAAAGGGCTCCACAAATATGGTGTTATTCAGCTGAAAAGGGTCACGGCTAATTTCTTTCGCAATGGAAGTAGTTCCCATCAGAGATATCCAAAACACCAATGCCAGCTATTTTATCCTGTACGGGGCCCTAGACAGTAGCCCCAAAGGGCCCCACCCCCCATAGGCCTATACGTACAAACACACATAAACATTGATTTTATTCAGTTAAAAAGAGTCACGGCTAATTTCTGTTGCAATGGAAGGAGTACCAATCAGAGATATCCAAAACACCAAAGCCAGCTGTTTTATCCTGCACGGGGCCCCAGACAGTAGCCCCAAAGTGCCCCACCCCCAATAAGCCCTACGTACAAACACACACACTCACACATTGACTTTATTCAGCTGATAAGAGTAACGGCTAATTTCATTTGCAATGGAAGTAGTACCCATCAGAGACATACAAAACACCAAAGCCAGTTATTTTGTCTTGTACGGGGCCCCAGACAGTAGCCCCAGACAGTAGCCCCAAATTGCCCCCTTACCCCCTCCCCCCCCCCCCCCCCCCACACACACACACATTGTTTTTATTCAGCTGAAAAGGGTCATGGCTACTTTCTTTTGCAATCGGAAGTAGTACTCATCAGAGATATCCAAAGCACTAAAGCCAGTTATTTTATCCTGTACGGGCCCTAGACAGTAGCCCCAAAGTGCCCCCTACACACACACACACACACACACACACACATATATATATATATATATATATATATATATATATATATATATATATATATATATATATATATATATATATATATATATATATATATATATATATATATATACACACACACACACATATTGGTTTCATTCAGCCGAAAAGGGTCACGGCTAATTTCTTTTGCAATGGAAGTAGTATCCATCGGATATCAAAATACCAAAGTCAGATATTTTATCCTACACGGGGTCCCGTACAGTAGCTCCAAAGTGTTTTGCTTTATTCTCTTTTACATGTTTGCATCTCTTCTTCTTAAATATGCGCTCCTTCGTCTTCATTTTTCGCGACAACGACAACGCGTCCTCCTCATCATCATCAGTTTTGCTGTTCTGGCAAACATTTTCCAGTGTATCGGCTACATTCTATTTTAGAGCGGCGAGAGTGGAAGACGTGCATAATTGAGTCTGGGAAAGCGTAGGAACAGCGTAGCTAAAGCGGCCAACAGCGTTATCGAAGCAGGAATGAAGCGTCGTAGGAACAGGCCTTGATTTTATACGAGAGTAGAGAACTTAGTGAGAGCGTCGTTAAAGTGGGAAGGTCGTGCTTTGATCAAGAAAGCGGCGCAGCAGCGGGACCATGTCGTCGGTGTCTAGTTTAGACTATATTTCCCGTTCTTGTGCCGCTGTTACTACGGTTAGAAAAACCTGGAATTGTTACGCTCATCCCGCGGTATTTACACTGTCACTGCTCTCTCCCCGTTTGAGCTACGATTCAAAATAGGTCAATCTTGATGGGGAGATGAGGAAGAAATTTTGAACCAGTTCAAAATTTCTTCCCGATCTGTCGTCAATTGCCAGATCCAACCCCATCACCCAAACGCTGCTGCTACGATGCTCCCGGTCCCCGTACACTTTTGCCGCTCTCTCCCAATCTGACAGATTGAATAGATCGGGATGCAGATCTTGATAGTGGAATTACATGTGGGGACACTTTAGGAACACTCCGTGGGGCCCCGTACAGCTATATAACTAGTTTCGGTGTTTTTGATACCTCCTTGAGTACTACTTCCATTGCAAAAGAAATTACAGCAGTGATTCTTTTCACTTAGAATAAAATAATACGGGAGCACTTTCCAGCTACTGGCTGGGGGCCCCTTAACTGGATGGGTTTGTGTTTTACGTATCTCAGCTGTTGATTCCACTGCCAAGGAAAATAGGCATACATGACTCTTTTCACCTAAAAACAATTAATTCATATGGGGTGGGAATACCTTGGGGCTATACCTGTCAAGGGCCCTGCATCCGGGCCAATATCGCACCTCTTTTAATCGAATTCTTTAATGTTGAATTAAATTTAGCAAAAATTTTGCCTAGATGACATGGTAGTTCAATGACATATTAATCTCTTCATTCAAATTTATTTTGAAACATTCCCATTACCTCTAACCTTATTCTAAATAACACTTTTTCAACTGAAATCCATATATAAGACAAGTACCATTCCACTATCCGTTCATTCATAAATTCATAATGATATAGTCACGTGATTACATGCTGCGCTCGTTCATTCAAATTGATTTCTGGCCATCTAATTTAACATGTTCTGCAGTCAATTTATATGTTCATGCTTGGCCTCTTTCCTTATTTTCTTTCGTCGTAGTTATTTTGTAAGCATCATAGCATTTCATGTTTTCGTATTCGTTTAAGAGACTTTGACACCATTTCTTTTAACGTGCTTTTTGACTCCAAAGAAGACAGTAAGAAGCCACAAATTATCTGGCCGTTACGAGCGCTTTATTACGAGCGGTCGGCCAGTTCCAAGAAGTAAAGGTTATGATCCTCAGATGTTTTTTTTTTTTTAATATAATTCTTTCTATGTCTTCTAGAGATATACGTCTGTATCTATTGTGCTGTCATGACTATAAAAATGAAGTTAATCTGCATTACTGGTACACGTATAGGCCTATAATGACATGTATATATGAAAGAGAAGTAGCGTTACCAGTCTGGTTACAGAACAACCAAATCCAGTTATACTAGATAAGAAATATGATACATTTACTGCTTTATAACAGTAATTTATAGATGAAATGAAAACACACATAGAAAGACATGTTAAAATGATCTGAAACAAAGAAATAGCATGATTTGAATTTGAATGAACACGTTTGGAATTTGACTGTCTATCGCGAAATTTAATGACTGAAATACCCTTTTCGGCAAGTCAAGGCGAATTTGAATGAACGTAGGGTACCAGCCAATTTGAATACCCATTTTACGAATTCGAACCTTCTATCAAATGAACCAACAAAAGTGCGAAATTGGCTGGGAAAACCTAACTGGCTTTGATGTTTTGGGTATCTATGATGTAAACTAAGGCCTACTTCGATTGTAAAAGAAAAACAACTATGACTCTTTTCAGCTAAATGATGTCATAATAATTATGTGGGGGAGGGGCACTTTATGGCTACTGTAACCTGGGCCCAGTACAAGATGAAATGACTGGTTTTCGTAATATGGTCATCTTGGTTGTGCACTATACAGAAGTATGCTTCCTTTGCAAATTTCTTGAGTGTTTTGCTACTGTAACCTATGGGACCCCGTATACAGGATAAGATGACTTGCTTTAGTGTTTGTGATATCTCTGTTCAGTAGGCCCTGATATTAACGTTACAAAAGAATTTGTAAGACCATTTTCAGCTGATTCACAGTACATGTATAATGGATGGGACACTGTGGAGCTACTGTCTGGGGCTCTGTGCAGGATAAAATAACTAGCCTTGGTGTGTTGAATATCTCTGATAGGTACTTCTTCCAGAGTGCAAAAGAAATTACCCGTGTTTGGGGCTATACTGTGCCGGGCCCCATACAGGATAAAATAACTGGCTTTGGTATTTTGGATATCTCTGATGGGTACTACTTCCATTGCAAAAGAAATTAGCCGTGACCCTTTTCAGCTGAATGAAACTAATGTGTGTGTGTGTGTGTGTGTGTGTGTGTGCGTGTGTGTGTGTATGTGGAGGGGGGGCACTTTGGAGCTACTGATGATGATGAGGAGGAGGAGGACGCGTTGTCGTTGTCGCGAAAATGACGACGAAGGAGCGCATATTTAAGAAGAAGAGATGCAAACAATACAGAGAATAAAGCAAAACACATTGGAGCTACTGTCTGGGGCCCCGTGCAGGATAAAACATCTGACTTTGGTATTTTGATATCCGATGGATACTACTTCCATTGCAAAAGAAATTAGCCGTGACCCTTTTCGGCTGAATGAAACTAATATATATATATATATATATATATACATATATATATATATATATATATATATATGTGACCGTGCACCTCAAAACGAACATAAAGTCGCACACACTGATTTTGCGTGAGGACTCAAAAATAAATGAAATGGGTCAACCTAGCCGAACTTGACTTTTTCATATTTTCTGAAAGAGCGGGTCTTCTTTTACAATATGCTAAAATTTGGTATCATAAAACGGGCAGGAAAGTGTGTTTTTTTAGCAGTTTATCTCGGAACATTTTTGGTAGAATAGTGTGATTAGGCGTGTCTTTAGAATCCCTTTTTCATTTCTGAAAAACCTTGTCCATACTCTTCACTTTCAACTCTAATAACTTTTTAAAGGATAATGTTACTGCTTTGAAAGCTGGCATTAATTATGGACAGAATGTGGTAATGAGGCATGCTTAATTTCACTTTAATCTGATAATTCCTTCATTGATTTAGTACTCTGGTGGTTTACTTCCTGTTTTTTTGTCCCATTCATCGCACAGCCAGCACAGTTTGGTAAAGATTAAGCGCTTGAATAGACACTGTACTTCAGAGCCTCTTTCCTCAGTTCACACTTTTCCTGAGTTTGTGCTTTCTTTCCAATATTTAGATAGGTTAGGAGAGTCCATTTGACTTGAGTTATACATCATTTTAAAGCTTAAAGTCTGCTCTTTCAGAATATGGTCTTAACTAAAAAGTCATGTCTGGTGACTTTTTGTTTGTTTTGAGGTGCAGGGTCACATATATATATGTGTGTGTGTGTGTGTGTGTGTGTGTGTGTGTGTTTGTGTGTAGGGGGCACTTTGGGGCTACTGTCTGGGGCCCCGTACAGGATAAAATAACTGATTATGGCTTTAGTGCTTTGGATATCTCTGATGGGTATACTTCCATTGCAAAAGAAATTAGCCGTGACCCTTTTCGGCTGAATGAAACCAGTATATATATATATGTGTGTGTGTGTGTGTGTGTGTGTGTGTGTGTGCGTGTGTGTGTGTGTGTGTGTGTGTGTGTGTGTATGTAGGGGGCACTTTGGGGCTACTGTCTGGGGCCCCATTCAGGATAAAATAACTGGCTTTGGTGCTTTGGATATCTCTGATGGGTATACTTCCATTGCAAAAGAAATTAGCCGTGACCCATTTTGGCTGAATGAATCTAATGTGTGTGTGTGTGTGTGTGTGTGTGTGTGTGTGTGCGTGTGTGTGAGTGTGTGTGTTGGGGGGTGCACTTCGGGGCTACTGTCTGGGACCCCGTACAGGATAAAATAACTGGCTTTAGTGTTTTGGATATCTCTGATGAGTATGCCTACTACTTCCAATTGCAAAAGAAAGTAGCCATGACCCTTTTCAGCTGAATAAAATCAATGTGTGTGGGGGGGGGGGGGGGGGGGGGGGAGGGAGCAATTTGGGGCTACTGACTGGGGCCCCGTGCAGGATAAAATAGGTGGCTTTGGTATTTTGGATATCTCTGATGGGTACTACTTCCATTGCAAAAGAAATTAGCTGTGACTCTTTTCAGCTGAATGAAACTAATGTGTGTGTGTGTTGGGGGGGGGGGGGGGAGCTCCTTTGGGGCTACTGTCCCGGGCCCCGTACTGGATAACATAACTGACTTTGGTGTTTTTGATATCTCTGATGGGTACTCCTTCCATTGCAAATGAAATTAGCCGTGACTCTTCTCAGCTGCACGAATGAAATCAATGTTTGTGTGTGTTTGTACGTATGGCCTATGGGGGGGGGGGGCACTTTGGGGCTACTGTCTGGGGCCCCGTATACAGGATAAAGTAGCTGGTATTGGTGTTCTGAATATCTCTGATGGGAACTACTTCAATTGCAAAAGAAATTAGCCGTGACTCTTTTCAACTGAATAAAATCAATGTTTGTGTGTGTTTGTACGTAGGCCTATGGGGGTGGGGCCCTTTGGGGCTACTGTCTAGGGCCCCGTACAGGATAAAATAGCTGGCATTGGTGTTTTGGATATCTCTGATGGGAACTACTTCCATTGCAAAAGAAATTAGCTGTGACCCTTTTCAGCTGAATAACACCATATTTGTAGGGCCCTTTGGGGCTACTGTCTGGGGCCCCGTACAGGATAAAATAGCTGGCATTGCTGTTTTCATGATAAGTACACCCAAAGGAACAATATCCACCAACTTTTGTCCGTGACCCCCTTCGGCTGAATAAATCCATTTTTCGGGGTCCCTTTTTGTGGTCCCTAGGCTTACGGTACAGGATGTGACTTGCCAGCAATTCATTTTATTGACCCTTGGACACATCCTTATATGATGAGACCATTAAAAAGTGTGACCCTTTTCAGCTGAATAAATCTTCTGGGCCCCCGGTCTAATATTGTATTAATCACTGCATCAAAACTTCAGTGGACGTAACAGAAAATGACACATGTGAAACTCCATTTTCATCTTTCATAGTTTTCATAAAGTGAAGATAATAATAATATTGCATGGAATTCTATTCCATTCTGTTTCAAACACCCCCATAACTAAAATGACAAGCAACAAAACAAAATGATAGTAATAATGATGATAAAGCTACTGTACAAGTGTAAATATCAGCAAATACATCATTGAGTTACCTCAAGGATATTAGGTATAATCTCCAGCTCACACATCTTCAAGAAGTTCTCCTTTGTGAAGGTTGGGTCAATCTTGATGATTTCTGTCAAGACCTCGGACATTTCGGTCGGTGAGAACACACCTCCTACAAGAGAAATGTGACATTGGAATGTAATAACATTTCAATTCTTTGTGGCCAAATCATGAAGAAAATAGCAAGAAAGGAAAAACATTTTGAGTGGTACATACTCCAGAGTGAAATTAACTTATAGTGTATAAAAGGTCTCAACATGTGCTGGGTAAAGTCACATGAAACATGAAGTATAACTGACAGAAAATAATTTCTTAAGAATTAGGTTTTCCAACCTCTTCAAAATCTAAAGAATTTGATAGTCTCTTAACAATAGTCTGAATTTTACGACTGAAATCACACATATCACCTTCCAATGATATTCCCAATGCTGATCAGCAGCAGCTATTCTTGGCAACACAAACATTAGTTTTCAATTTTATAGGTGTGAAGCAAAGATGCTCCAATCCACATCCTCATTAGTTTTTCCACTCTACAATCCACTCATTTGCATGTGTAATCAAATTCAAAGACAGACAAAGTTTTCTTCTTTTATCTATTGGTCATGTACAATATCTTGGTCTCCACATTTGTGCTATAACACTCTTTTACAAGTGCACATATATAAATCATGAGCAATGACAAAATTGCTGTGCTGTGATACAATACAACAGCAGTGTAATACAGCAGTTCAAGAACACATTAATATTTGATGCACACTTTTGTACCAAATGTTGTTTCAGACAACCCTACAGTTACCTGTAGGGACAAAATATACACGCATACACTGTGGAGATCCCCATGTACCAAAATTGAACTATATTATGTACAAATCCATAACACAAACAGCTAATTTGCATTGTGTCTATAGGGGAAATTACACACATCTTTGCATCCATTTGTAGACAAACCTATGGAAAGAGATCATATCTGCAGGGAAGTAATAATTCACTGTAAGGTACCCCAGCGTTCCATCATCACCTTTAGTGTGTGGGTATCATATCACCTACATCCATCAGAAGAGAAATATCTTACCTAGAAGCTGGCTGACTCTGTCTGTGACTGCTCTCGAGGCCCTGACTACGATGTTGTCACTCTCGTCATACTTCATCTTCAAATCAAATAACTCTGTGTGGCATGGGTGGGTTAGGGGAGTGCAAAGTTGTGGAAAAACAAAGTAGACATATTGGGAGTCAATCAAAACCAATGAGGCCTTAATGTGCTAGGACTGGACACCCTTGGGCCCCTTGGCATAAATGACCCCAAAAGATAGCAATTGGTATAAAAATTGGTACATTTATCATGGCACATCAGCTTTCAGGATTTCTGCTTATTGCAACAGATATTGCTACATTAGTCAGGATCATTGACAGAGGCAGATCCAGAGCCCCCCCCCCCCCCCCCCGTTTATTTCTTTTTAAACAAAAGGAAAAAAAGAAAAAGGGGGGGGGGTTACGTGCGCCCTATTTAATTTTGCAAAGGCGCTTCCCCTTTACAGAATTCCTGGATCCGTCCCTGATTGATATATAATTTATGAAAGCCAAATGTAAACAAACTCAACAGTAGAGCATAAATATGTCTTGGAAGCTAAAAATAAATAAACTTATCATTAGGGCATAAATAAGCTAAAAGCCATCTGAAATTAGATTGTTATTGAAGGGAGAAGCCTCATCAAACTCTTTGACATTAAATGACGTCTGAAGACAATAGGCATTTGTATGTCTGGCTTTTCCCTCCTTACCCAAGACAGAGGGAGTGAACTTGCAAAATTTTCCTAAAGAAGAAGATACAGCTAATGTCATTCACTGAGGCGATCCAACAACACATAGTTATACATGTTTTCTGCATAGTTATCACAAGTTGCTTCACCATGTGTACTCACTATTGAAAACTTGGTTGTTTTCACTGAAATTTTTCCACTGTTGGAAGAATCTGGAGTCTTTGTGTAAAACCATTCCTGTTGCATCTCTGCAAAGAATTAAGAGAGGAGAAAAGGATAAAGAGGTTTATTGATATCTGTGTTTTATAGAACATGACCCTTGACACTCAATTTTCCCAAAAATGTATTCAGTAGACGGCTACGCTGTTTTTGCACCCTTGAACAGTTATTCCAATATATTTTGACAGCTAATTCTGAACTTATTCTCTGATCTTTAATGACATTATTTTACACTGGTGTCTTCAAATTTGGCAAATTAGATGTGTTTTCAATATGAGTTTTGAGTTTGGATTTCTTCTACGTAGTCACTATAAAGGAAGCAAAAGCTTCAACACACGAGCACACCAGAAGACTGATAGCTTTCAGTTTTATCCAAATGACTAGACAATAGTGATAAGATACCTTGCTGAAGGACACAAATGCTATTGCCAACAAAACTCAAATCAAAACTGAGAATCTGCGGTCTAATCCACTGACAACACAGTATGATGAAAAAGCTCCTTGAAGTGCCTTTAACATTCCGGTATGCACATGTGTATTGAATTTTGGAACGCACAAAGAATTAAAGTACACACAAAAAAATAGAGGCAATATAGAAAATAAAATGTTATGAAAACTAGTAATTGTTGGCAAGAGATATACTTGACAACAATTAAGACAACTACAACTCTTATCCGTACTACATATACAAGAACAATAGGTCAACCAACCAAACTAAAAAAAACAAATAATAAAACTCACTCATTTGCTTCGAACGTTCTTTCAGTTGCTTCACTCATACCTTCTGTTCGTTTCCGTAACTTTTCTGCAGGAATGGAAAGAAGTTGTTAGTTCTGTCAGTGATAGTGCCATGTCCCAAGGCAAAAAATATAATTCTAAAATAAAGTGAAAATCACTGTATGACGATAGGCTATGCATGCCACGGAACCAGCTGTGTACAATTATGTAGTAGCACAAAGTGTTTGTTTGCCATTTAACATGTGATGTACCGAGACTGGAAATTTACATCACTCAACCACTTGATCATTAATTTGGTACCAGCAAACTCTCTTGAACTTTCTTCAAAGCAAATGGTATGAATTTAAAAGCATGGACTTAAAATAAAATAGGATTACAAAACACTCTGAAATATATCACTCATTTGAACATGATTTTAGATAATTTAATGCCCTAATTATCTTTTGTTTTCTTTTGTCTGTATTCTTTGTTTGAATTTTCACATCTGTTTCTTTCTCCTTTTTTTTGCATGTTTACTCTCTACATAGGCAATCAGATGGTCCAGTGGCAGTGGTTAATACCTCTGCAGAAAGAGACGCTTTTAGCATCATCATCAGCCACATACCTGGTGCTCGATACGGCCGTGCTCTTGACGTCGTGCTCTCGTCAATCTCTTCTTTTACTGCTTTCACACCCTGATCAAACAAAAATGAGCCATATCAAATTTTAAAGAAAATGCAGATTCTAATGAATGAAATTTGAAAGAGAGGGTATGGCACATGCCAAAATATCCATATACTCCCAGTGAACAATGAATTGACACAAAGGGTAAGATTTAACCATTAAAAAAAGGGCCATTGCCCAATGTAGAATGCAAGATTTAAGTCACAACTTACCCACTGGACAGTCAACCTTGCTTAAGTCGAATCTATTTGGACTAAAGAAACAGTTTCGACTTATAGAAAATTTGACTTACAAGGAATTAAAATCAATAGAATATAAAGAGAAGAGGACTCAAAAAGACCTTCGACTTAGGCGATTATTCTACTCATGCAAGAATGACTTGAGTAAGGTTGACTGTATTTTGCATTGATGACTTGCCCTATATTCAGTGTTTCGTTTTCTTTTGCCGTTTGCTTGTGTGACTGCACTTTACTCACTTCTGTGATGGTCTTAAAGGCAGCAGTTTTGCTAATCTCCTCCCCAGACTTGCTCACTCGCTCAGCGGCTCCTTTGGCCGACTTGGAGATATCATCCAGCCCTTTCTTCACCCACTCTTGTTTTTGTGCCTCTTCCATGCCCTGCTCAGGAACCAAACACATATAACATATAAACAAAAATAAATAAGTAAATAGATAAATTAATAAATAAATACGTAAAAAAAATCAATAAAATGGCAATGTAAGACATGTACTGAAAAACGTAATTAAGCATGACATCTCATCCTGTCGAAATCAAGGGAAGATATCTCTTTGACTTGTTTATGTCTGAAACAATATCATCTTCTGAATATTACTGACAGCAACCCCTTCTTGTGACTGAACCTTAAAACTTCAAGATTCACAAACTGCTTTGTGCTTTTTTAAAACAGAATATCTGTATATTCAGTGGAAAGCATCAACTACTACGGCAAAATTTTAATGATTGAGAAAAGCAAAACAAAACATATATCAGTCACAGATACTACTAAAATGTCTTAGTTTCCAGAATCCCCCCCCCCCTTAAAAGAAAAAATAAATAAAAAAAATAAACACTACAAAAAAATCAATATAGAGATACCAGTAGGGGCCTAAAGTGTTACATAAAATATGATTTACAGCTACTATGGAAACAGCATGGCAACATCCACTCAGCTGTATTTTTCCCTTGGAGAATGCCCAAATTGCAAGAAACATATTGCTAGTACTTCTTTTTTTTTACATGAGAGAAACAATGCCAATATTTAATCCCCCTCCTCTCTCTCTCATGATATTCCATTACCTTTGACACTTTGTCCTTGAAGTCTTCTAGTGAATGTCTGAAAGCTGCAGAGCCACGGGCAGTCTCCTTTTCAAGAGATTCCTACAACAAGAGAAATAATTAAGAAACGCATGCATCAATACAGAGGAGCAAAAAGATATGTCAGATTTATCACACATATTCACGTTGTGTGCCTGCTAGCAGTATATTCCCTTGAGGAATTCTAATCATGCATTGAAACCTATGTTAAACAGTCAAACTGGTGTGCACAGACATCATGGTGAACATAGGCATGCAGTTTTGAATGTTGCTAATGTAACATTTTGAGTCTTGACAAAACTTACCAACAATCACTGAAGAGGTTCAGTGCTTTAATACTGAATGATTGTCATAACTACCCACAAATGTGATGAAGCACAAACACGTACCTACACACATTAAGATTTTAATATAGGATATGAGGGAGAGGAAAATATGAGAACAACAAGGCTACACACTAACCCATTTTTTCTACTGGTCCGACCTGTCTGTCTGACCAGGGTACCCAGTTTTTCCATTTTTTACTGGTCAAGTGATTTTTACTGGTCAGGAACCATCAGACCAGTATCAGTGTACAGCGCTGCGTTACAACAAAGGCTCAGACTAGAGAGTACTTACATATTTCTTTCTTGCTTCTTGCAAAGCGTCAGACTGCTCTAATTTTTCTGCCTCCTCCCTGAATTTCTTGATATTTTCCTGCATCACAAAACACAACAAGAAAAAGTCTTTTGTGACCATCACAGCATTAAAATGGAAGACAGCAACATAGAAATTCACAAGCTGATCATAGGAGCTTAATCAACCAAGCTGTACATAAAGATTTTCAACAATCAAATCAATGACATGTCTTCTGTTAAGAAAAAAACAAAAACATCAAAGACTGCTCTCCATAAAGATTTTCAACATTCAAATCAATGAAAAGTCTTCTGCTAAGAAAAAAGAAGAAGCAAAGACTGCTTTCACTGTCACAGATGATTTTAAAATGAAGAAAATATGCTGCCTTGCATTCTTGCTTGCATAACATGTCAACTGATAATTTTGTCAAGGAATCATTATTTCCATGTCTATGTTTCTTCTCTACCTACACATACTTGAAACTTTTGCAGGATACATACAAACTGGTAATGCATCAACTCTGAAAAGAATTACACTTCTATATGCTGGAGACTGAAAACTCAAACAAACAAAGGAATGGACAATTGAATGAACACCAAATGCAAGTACAGTATCTAACCTTCATTTCTTTGTTTTTTGCCATCTCCTGCTTGATGTTGTCGATGAACCCTGAGATGAACCCCTTTCTCTGAGGCTGCTGAGAATAACATCTTGTCTGCAAAGGAAACAACAACAACAAAGGATAATGAATAAAAATATTGGGTGCATATAGGGAACATAAATCAAAACAATATTCTAATTTGACACTCTGGCAACATTTCATGACGTAAGAACAACAAAAGAGACTACACAAAGTGTTGATCACACTAGCATAAACTGCTTTGTAAGACTGTAGAGTCATCTAATGAGGTCTATAGTAGTTGCTATTAACATGAACTACCTGGTAATGAAAAAAAAGACACAAAGAAACAACAAAAACAAAGTGGAAAAAGCACTTCAATGGGGATGTCAACCCTGTTAACAACTTTGCAGTATCCTGGGGACTGAAAAGGCATATTTTTGGTGGAAAACAACATTTCTACCTTTTCTGCTACAGACATGTGTACCATATTTTTACAATTTGGGAAAAGCAGTATTTTCCATCAAAGCTGCAGCATTTTTGACAAAAAAAGTACAAACTTCTGCAAATAAAAAGAGAGACAACAAAAATAAACGTTGTCATCTCTGCTCCAACATATATGCATAACTGCTGCTTTTTACAAATGTCTAGGAAAAAAACAAAATTTTCCAGCATGATATTGACAAAGATATGAACACGAAATGTGTACTGTCAAAGAATTATTGACGATATTATGTTAACACAGCATACACACCTGTGATAACCTTATGTCTAGCTGCTGATTTGTAGGGATGGTGGATGGAGGACCTCTGATGTCAGGATTTATACTTATCACAGATGCCACTGGATTAAGATGGTTGGGTGGCAGTCTCTGGCATCTTGCTGCTGTGCAAACCTGAAGTTGAAAGATAACACAGAGGCTGGACATCTTAAAGCATGAAGTAAAAGTCCATAAATTGATGAGTTGAATGATTGATTTAAGGTACATTCTTTTGATGACCTAAATCAACACTGGCAAAAATATACATGTATTATTTATTCTATATTGCTCATCTTCAGGTGCGCACACACACACACACGTCATCGGCAATAAAGCAAGACTGAAGGAGGCAGAATAGACAGATCAAGAAGAAGAACGAGAGGATCTCAAATGACAAAGAGGTGAAAAAATGAGAAGCAAAATGACACATTTTCACTTGCAATACCATTCAACACACAAGATATATGGATATGTGTGTTCTCATTTAGTTATCATGTATGAAGGCCATTATTGTGTTAACTGCATGTAGGGATGGTGCCTCATCACTCAGATCATGATGTTGATGGGGCATTGATGAATATACTGTACTTTAGTTTAGTGTAAATGGGTAGGGCAGGCATTTTACTCTCACAGTCACACACAAACACACATATCCTACACATAGAAGTCTATAACATTAGCACTGCGGAAGACAAAAATGATGCAAGAAATGGCAATATCAAATTTGCCCTTTTAACACAGGCAAGATGTAGTTACACCCCTAGACAGAAAGATCCGTCTGTCCGGAGGACTCTTTTTGTATTTTGCCATTAACGCCGTCCTCCGTAGACAGACGGAAGGTTGTAGTACCCATTGCTGTGTGGATGTTCTAAACCACTGTCTCTATGGAAAATTGGGTGAGGTACCTCACCCTTCTCGATTGCGTCTAATTCACGGCCCTAGGTCGGCAAATTTAAGCTTGAATAGTTAAATCAACTATTCAAGAATAGACTACACTCACCAGATTAATGAATAATCCAATATTTCGGTCGAATTTTCAACGCAAAACACACATCAACCAGACCGTCGCGTCGTCACGTTCAAACTGCAGAAACATACAGTATGAATCTATTAGCCAATCACATGCGAGGTAGCTTCTACGTGTTTTTTTTACTTAATAAAGTACTTCGCATGTGATTGGTTTACAGATTCAAAATGGCGACTTACAGCTAGCGAACGGCGATGTTGCGATATGGATAAAATTTCTGCATTATAACCGCGTTACTGTGAGTATTTCGATTGCAAAATGTGAGAAATTAACCCCAAATATTGCTGCATAATGTGTCATATCATGTCAAACTTGTTTGAATGTAAAAAAGCTGCCTGTAATTTGGTTTATCGTAACGTTTTATCTGTGCGCTACTGCCACACAGTAGCTGGCATCATTGACTTCGGTCTGTATACGGAGGGGATCTGTGAAGCCAGACGTAGTCTCCGCGGAACATTCCCCGACGGACAGATACAGACCGATCTTTCGGTCAATTACACCCCTAGCCCTACTGCTACTCATTTAGTTAGATGAGCAATACAACTGATAGGTTAAATGAATCTTATTACACTTACAGACATCTACAGTACAGAAGTCAGTAATTCAGTTTGTACATTTCAAATGGGGGGAACAAATATGAACTCTTTCAAGAATGGTAAGGCTGGGACATTGACTCAGCATTCTCTATTTTAAACCCTAGTTAATGGCGACGAACCGAAATTATCGTTCTACATCATCTGACAGAACATAGCCCGCCGCTATCAAAGCCGATAGCACACCGCTGAAGCTCACTTTGCAGATCCCTTTGCACATTTGCCCGCACGTACACGTGCTATGCTACCACACTTCATAGCGCGATGGTAATATGGGCACCGATATGCGACACTCGGACAGGGCAGGCAGCAGTGTAGACAGAAAGATCCGTCTGTCCGGGGGACTCTTTTGTATTTTGCCATTAACGCTGTCCTCCGTAGACAGACGGAAGGTTGTAGTACCCATTGCTGTGTGGATGTTCTTAACCACTGTCTCTATGGAAAATTGGGTGAGGTACCTCACCCTTCTCGACTGCGTCTAATTCACGGCCCTAGGTCGGCAAATTTAAGCTTGAATAGTTAAATCAACTATTCAAGAATAGACTACACTCACCAGATTAATGAATAATCCAATATTTCGGTCGAATTTTCAACGCAAAACACACATCAACCAGCCCGTCGCGTCCTCACGTTCAAACTGCAGAAACATACAGTATGAATCTATTAGCCAATCACTGATCACATGCGAGGTAGTTTCCACATGTTTTTTTTACTTTATAAAGTACCTCGCATGTGATTGGTTTACAGATTCAAAATGGCGACCTACGGCTAGCGAACGGTGATGTTGCGATATGGATAAAATTTCTGCATTATAACCGCGTTACTGTGAGTATTTCGATTGCAAAATGTGAGAAATTAACCCCAAATATTGCTGCATAATGTGTCATGTCATGTCAAACTTGTTTGAATGTAAAAAAGCTGTCTGAAATTTGGTTCATCGTAACGTTTGATCTGTGCGCGTTGCTCCACACAGGAGCTGGGATCATTGACTTCGGTCTGTATACGGAGGGGATCCGTGAAGCCAGACGCAGTCTCCGCGGAACATTCCCCGACGGACAGATACAGACCGATCTTTCGGTCAAGCAGCAGTGCAGCTCGCTGCGGGCTGGGCAGCCAGGCCATGCCATGCGGGCTGATGAGCTAGCAGGCACGCATGCATGTCAGACGCACGTTTGCTGTGACACAACAGCAACTATTTTGTGCAAGATTCCCACATAGATATAGAGAGCAAGCTCTTACACTTAAGGATCACTCTAACGTTCGCATATAATCACTGACAAAGACTTAAATAATGTATAAATAGTCAGGAATTTGCTGTGGCAAATGTACGAACCTGTCGGCTTAGTCTTCCCACGGAGGCAGACATGTTGAATTTGTTACGTCATATCAGCAATGATTTCGTCACATGTGCCTGCAGACGTACAACAAAGTTTTTTACGCATTCTTGCGAACTGCGGACTCGTGTTTAGGCTCTTTAGAAGAGCTATACAATGATTACAAAAATCGAGTTGTACTTTTGATGTTACAGTACATGTACGAGCAATTGCCGTCTATAAGATAACGGAGATCCAAAGCCATCTAGAAGATATATTTAGATATTTTATTAACTCTGTCGACCCCCTTCAGGGGTATGAGAGTACAACACATGTACAATAAAATAATAATTATATGAGAATAAAAGGGCCTATACAATCCGTCATATGTATAAAACATGAAATATGATGCTTTTACAAAAGTGGTAAGCATAGATAAAATAAGCTAGAAACTATTGAGTAGGCCTATACAAATGGCTACAAATCCAGGATATCACGTACTGTTATTTCGTTTGTCTACCACTACGAGTGACCACACTTTTATATACAGGATCAGGACCAAATCAAATCAAAATGCTGCACTATGCAATTGTTATGAATCGCACAAGCTTCTTTAAATGATTAATAGTGGATCTGTTAAACATGTTTTCCATATGCAATGTAGGCCTACTTTGGTTGCTGATATGAGCAAATGTTTAATACGAACATTTTTATTTGCAGTGTATCCCCCCCCCCCCCCCATCTGTACCGTAACATGTGCGTTCCCAATTAGATTTAATAAAGTTTTTTTTTTTTTTTCGGGGAAAGGGGTATATATGGGGCTCAATTACACGGGGGAAAAATCATTGAAATAGGGGGTCTTTTGAATTTCTTGCCGAAATACTTCTAATTGGGGTAGTTTTCAAATCTTCCCAAGAACCCAGAAAGAGGGTCTCTATAAAAGGATTAGTTTCAACCCCCAGCATAATTTTGAAGGTGCTACTCCAGCTCCGACTTCTTGGTGTTTGCCCCCGGTTCTCCCTAAAAATTAACTCACAAGTGCATGTTGCTGCCAAGCATGCCAAGCTGGCCTTCTTTTCGCAGAGAAGTACATCTTCTCTGGTATCTCCCTCAAACATGAGAAAGTCCCTATCGGATATCCCTGACATGCAAGTGCTGAAATCGTGGACATTCTTCACCTCGGCACTCTTCCTTTAATTCATTTAGGGGGTAATGAAATTTTTGTATAGCCCCCCCCCCCCTTCCCAAACCCCATGATGGAGGAAGGGGGGGGGAGCGAGCAGTGGGAAAACAGGCACCACGGAACGCTCGTCGGAAGGGAAGGGTTAGGGGATGGTAGATAGGGCCAATTGATTGAGGTGAGAATTCAACTTCTAACTTTTTTGCGAGATAGGCCTAACCTAGAAACACTAAATATGAAAATGTTAAAAAGCATACAATTCTAGAGGAATTGAAAGTTAAATTGATGAAAATCGGTTTTGAAGTGGCTGAGATATCAAAAAAACAAAGTCAAACAAAGCAATCCTAATAAAAGGTTGGTTCCACCTTTTATTCTGGTCGCTTTAATTTGGATATCTCAACCATTTCAAAACCAATTTTCATCAAATAAAGTTTCAATTCATCTTAGAATCAGTATGCTCTTTCATATTTCATAAGAGGTTTGTCATTATCTCCAGGGAGGTCTCCTCCCTGTTATCTCAAACCATAATGGCTGGAGAAACCTCAAACCCCATCTGAACTAAAATGTAGCAACCCTTTAATGGTACCATCCCCCTTCCCCGCATTCAATAGATGGGAAAAATCCAACGATGGAACCTTCGTAAAGTAGGAAAGTACATTTTCCTATTGTTTTTTTTTTTTCGATTTTCTTTTTTATGTATTCATAAAAAAGAACAGAAAAGGGGAGGTACTTGTTTTTAAGGTGATGGGGGGGAGGGGGGCGATGGTAAGGGTCACTTATATAACTCTCCTCCCTCTCCGCAGCTCTCAAGAGATGGAACGAATCTAAGGAGAGAACCCTCGGAAAGCATATAGGAAAGTATTTCTCGAAGTTGTTGTTGTTGTTGTTGTTGTTGTTGTTGTTGTTGTTGTTGTTGTTGTTGTTGTTGTTGTTGTTGTTGTTGTTTTAGATACCAAAGGGGGGGGGGCAGCCCAATGCCCCCTTCGTCCCCGGGTTCCGCGGCCTCTGTTCTATCATTTACAGGCCTCTGAACACTGCTGGGATAGTTGAAGGTTTTCACAATGTTTATGGCTTATAACAATATCTTCTTTTTTTTCAGGTTTAAGACAATTGTTTAGTAATCATAATTTTACTTACTTTTCTATCAAAAAAAATAAAAGCTTATAAAGATATTGTTAAATAAGGGCTTACAGGGTAATAGATTTTTGTATCTCCATTAAACATGAAGTCAAAGAATGATCGGAAGTTTAGTTAAAATCAGAAACAGACGTAAAAGGTCAGGTGAATTCAAGGAAACGTGTTATAATTTGCAAGTATATACCGCGAATATTTTTCCCATGTAGGACATTCATTTTGGTTGTGTTTGTTTATGTGGCATATTCATAATAAAGTATAACATTTAGATACAATGTGACATTGTCTTAGTCGCGCACGTGATGGGTGTATGCTGCATTTCCGAAATAAGATGCCAAATTGATGAATTCCATTTTCAAAATACAAAAGCTCCCTCTTGTGAGAGGGGGACACGCCCCTCCCGCACCCTCTCCCTTCAGGTCCGACTTGCCCGGGTCGAAATTCCAAGAGGCTATCGTCCCAACAAACCAATTTAGACCAGCTGGTTTCATTATAGGAGAAGTGTTCCTATCAGTCCAGCAACAGAGTATCAACATGTTAAGTTACTGTTGATAGACTGGCATGCGGATCAAGAGATAATAATAATAATATGGAAAATGTATATAGCGCTTAAGACAAGCGTGTTTCAAAGCGCTTAAGTGTCAAAGGAAAACAAACATAGAAATCAACTACGAATAATTAATAATCAACAATACACTATCATCAGAACTGTTCTTGAAATTCTTTTTGCAAATGTCAGCGGAGGTGGAGGACTGAATATGAGTAGGGAGATTGTTCCAAAGAAGGGGGGGGGGGCACAAACGGAGAAGAGCGGTCACCATATCGGTTGTGGGTGCAAGGGCCAAGTTTGAGCTGGGCTGTAGCCTATAATCATGATCTTGTATGAGGTCCGTGTGTGTAGCCGGTTTGGGTTTCTATGAGAACGCAAATATACGATACCATTCACATTGTCCCTGAGTTTTGTTTTTTTCTCAAGGTATACTTGTTTAATTGAACATTATTGTTTTGCAAATATCCCACTTAAGTGTAAACCGAGGCCACATCAGTTGAGTTTCAATTCTAAAACCGCTAACTGCTGCTGGGCTCTAGGGGTTAATACTCCTCGTGTGGCATTATATCTCATATCCTACCGGATCCTCCCTGTATACCTGCGCCCCTCGCTTGAGTGCTTCCCCCACTCCCTCAATATTGAACATTATTTCATGCTTTACACGGCCATTAATGTGCCATGTAGGTTCCTACATCATTCTTTTTTGGAGCTATTTTTTTTTGGAAGATTTTTTCTCCCTTCGGTTTTCGTCCCCCCCCCCCCCCCCCCCATCGAGAAATACATACTACTGCTTTCTTGATACAATATTATACATTTAAAGAGACAAACCAGTACGAATCAAAATAAAGTAAATAAAATAAAAGAGACATGACACAAGCAGGGGAGCCAATAAAGGGGTGGATCGCAGGAATTCCGTAAAAGGGGGCGCATAACAAGACAGCAATTTTCTGGTTTCATCAGCTGACAAGCACAAAAAAAAGAAAAAGAAAAAAAAAGGCCTTAGCAGGAATTTTCTTGCACCACTTCCGGGGTATATCAGCTGACAAGCAAAAAGAAAAATGATAAAAGTAGGTTGGATACAGTGCAAATTTTATCGCTTTCTCTTGCCACTTCCGGGTTTCATCAGTACCAAGCAAAAGAAAAAAAATCATGCTATTATCATATATTAAAAAGAAAGAATAGTAAAAGGGGTGCGCGCCCGGTGCCACCCCCCCCCCCCCCCCCCGATCTGCCATTGCGACAAAAAAAAAAAAAAAAATCAAAACAATAATTTCACTGCGTTAGTTCAATTATATCTCCATGGGGGAGGAGACGGGTCAATTCACATAATAATGGTACGATTGATACAACGTATGCGTGGGACTTAACCAGAGGGAGGTGGTGATCTCAGTTGCTAGTGTGTGTATTCAGCAGCTAGCGCCAGCCAGTGCCCGCCGCAGGTTATCTCTCGTTGGCCGTAAACGTTTCAGCTGAAGGGGTTGTGCCAAAAGTGCTCTAAAGGATCATTACTGACATGATAACTTGGTAAGATTTTATTATCTGATATTACCCTGAAATTGCGCTAGTATCCTCTAGGTTGACAACGTGCTAAAAGACAAAGAACAAAACAAAGACAAAATCGAAGCGAAGATGTTGATGTAGCAAGTGTAGTTCGTGCATAATGCTGCAGTCGTCGAATTCGTTTATTAAGCCCCACTCATCAATTTTCATGTTAGTTGATTATGCAGTATTGCCTCCGAATGTTATTTAAATTCAGATCCTTAATCTAATTAATGATTGATGGCGCGGTGTGGTTACTCAAGGCATACGGTTTTTCTTGAGTATATAAATCTATTATATCAGGCTATTCAACAGTTGCCACTTACACTCTAGAAGTAGAAATAGATGTAGACCTACACCTAGATCTAATTACTGGTAGAGTTGGATCATCATCACCATCATCTGATATACGGGAGTGAGGTATTGTAGTCTTGTACTGTAGTCTCCCGGTCGTTGCAAAAGATAAATTGTTTGTACGCTAGAAAGTCTATAACATTCTCAACTGTAGCGGTGTACAATATGTGTGGATGTCACTCGGGTAACATGGAAATGTCTATTGCACCAAAAAATTATCTTAGCCGGTCTACTCTAAGTCTAAGCATCATGAAACAAGAAAAACAAACAAGCAAACATATCCAGAAAGTGAGCCAACAGCACATTTGATACAGCCGCAGGTCTACACTGTATGACCAATCGAAATCTAAATTTCTGTGATTTGCAGTGTAGGAGTAGGCGCCACATCACATCCACAACTTGCACAAGAACTCGGGATTTGGGTTTGGAATCATTTTTTCCATTTTGATGTGGAACTCTCACACAAATATAGACTTCTCTAACATTCTCTAAGAATGTCCCACAAAACAAGGACCAACGATTTTAAACCCATGGAGGACGAGTCCCGAGTATACTCGGGCAAGTGTCTATGGGAAATGCATGTTGTAGCGAAATCAGCCAGCCTATCCTCAACGGGTAATGGACACGTGTGTGCACAAGTCTCTGTGAATTCATCCCATGATTTGTGATACAAAGTCAACTGAGTTTGAAGCCAATTCAGAGTTACAAGTAGCTCATGTTTATGTGCACATTGGTACAAGTGTGCAAGTGACCTTACTTTTTATTTCTTTTCTCTCAGTTGGTTAGGCACTTCACTTGTTTTGAAAGTGATGCCCAGTGTGACACTTTATGAAATATATATGTTCAAACAAAGAATGAACTTACATAGACCTGGTGACCAGATAGGACCATCAGTTAAAGGTCCTGTTTACCTTTGGGAGCAGTGATTTATAAATGTTCAAGATATCACATTTGATGCATTATATGTATAGGTCAGTTGTATCACAAAACACCCTACCATATAAAATTTTTGCAATAAAGCCTAAAATAAAAGGAGATATCACAGTTTTTCTCAATAAACCGTAACTGTATACAGTTTAGTCTAGAAACATTTTTATTATAACTATTGTTCACATTTCAACAATACTTGACATTGATTATACTGGTTTAAATTTTTTACATTGGTTGTTTCTATCCCGAACTCATATTTCAGAACTATTATGAAGCACTAATGCTGGGTTTTTGTTTCATCTGCAAATGGTAAATTATGCCTTTAAACAAGGAGTACATGAATAATTAATATACAGTGCTTATCTTAGTGGATGTATACGGGCCTAAAATGCATGCATGTACAGTATATACACGTACAACAAGTTAGGTGCAAATGACCTTTTTCTAATCATCTGCAAAGTAGAACTATGAATGGTTTTCTATCAGCAGGAAATAAGGCCCCATGAGCTGTTCATTGTGGGCAGCACCCATTGTTGCTCTATGGTGCACAGGGACCATTCTGTTTTTAATAGGGAGATATCATATGACACTGCAGTATTTTTCTTTGAGTCAGTATTTGATATGGTGGAAAGGGTATGTGGTGGAGAAAAAGAAGATGCTGTCATATGATATGGCCAGCCTTCATGCTCAGTAAATATTTCTAGGAGGATGTGCCTATTGTGAATGTTTTCTTCTTCTTCTTCTTCTTCTTCTTCTTCTTCTTCTTCTTCTTCTTCTTCTTCTTCTTCTTCTTCTTCTTGACTGTCCAACGCCCCTAAGTAGGGGCCAACCGGACATGGGGTGCGCTGGTAAAAAGCGCGGAGAGAGAAGCTTAGAAACTACTTTGCTTTGCTCTTGGATGTAGTGGAGGTTTGCTGTTTTGAAGGATAAGGTGCAGTATGTACCAGGGTGGTCCACAACTTGAAATTTTAGCATGTTGCAGGGGGAAAAAGTGATCTTGCGCGGGAAAGTATGTGCGCGAAGCGCACATCACGAGCGCGAAGCGCGAAGTCCCTTGCGGCCGGGGTCCAGGGCCCGCTTAAGGGCCCTGGAAGCTCTGGGGTTCTAGATGCTCTCTGGTGCTATCTTAGCCTTATTTTGAACACTTTGATCACCATGATCACTCTGCAATGCCAGGATAAAAATCATTAATATTTGAAAAATTATGTTAGTTGTTTGATTATGACATAAGATTTTTAATCGTCCTACTCCTTACTCATAAGACCTTTTGAATATATTTTAAATAGATATACTCCTCAATGGGGATGCTATGATAAATGACAAGGACATCTTGAACTTGTACTACAGTACAGCACACTGACTGTTTTTAATATTATTTACTTTCAGTTTCACATTGAAATGCCAAGATAACTGTGTACTCACAAAGTAGATGAGATGAGTGTAGAAAAGTGAGAACTGCACTTTTGCAGCCTACTGGTAAACAGACGTTTAGTTAAACTTGAATGACATTTAACAAAAACTCAGATCTGGGTAATTCTATCAATAAGCCTTTCATCAATATTTCACTTAATTTTCTTTCTTGAAAGGTGTACATTATGTCAGAGAGAAATTACATTTCCTACGTACAGAGCTGCCAACCTTTGGAAGCACAAATTAGTACTCAGCAGCTCCAAAATTCGTATTTTTCCACCAGAATTCGTATTTTCTCAATCTCCCTTTTTTTTTTTTTTTTTTTTTTTTTTTTGCTATTTTGAATTAAACTCGTCGACTTATGAGGCCTACAGGCTCTAAACATAACGTTATGACACATGCCGAAGCATCGAGCTGGTCACCAGCACGATAAAGATGCCAGCGTTGATTGATTGCTTTCTCGCAATGAATGTGTTGTGTACAAGTGCAAGTATGTACAACATGTACCTCCAAAAACTTGCTGGGCTGATTATGGAAGCTTCCACTTCGATAGCAGGGGACGGGGAATGCTTTCATCTTCTCAAAAGAGCTTCTGTGTGAGCGGATGCAAAACTCTGTTCTGTGTTTCCAATTATTGTTTACTATCTAAACATAATCATGCGTTGTTTTCAGGCTTTTTTATTTTATTGGATTTCAAATATCAGTATTTTCCGAAGTATTCCAATTCCTTTTCCCCTGACTGGAATCAGAAATTCTGCTATAACGATGATCGCAAAATGCCGCGCTGTGTGTGGAAGCGCCGATGCAAACACGTGGCTTCACTTTCAAGTTTAAAGGAATGCGCCATGTGCTCGATCCTGCCTGTAAGAGGTTACTGCAAGTTCGATGGATCGAATGCGCCATAGCTGAGCTGAGCTGAATGGCTTGTTTACGGTAAACATGCAGTTTACGTTCGATACGAAGAAATCATTACGCCTTTCACGAGGGAAAAACACACAAAACAAACAAACAAACAAAATACACCCACGAACGAATGTTGATAGCCAAAACTTTGAAAAGTAATAAGCAGTTTTGATGAGCGTGAACTGGAATGAATTGTCATTACACGTTGTATTTTACTGTCTAACCAGGTGATGACTGCATCTCATTGGACCTACTCGTAGTGAATTTGTCTGGGCATACGAGACCTTTGATTCATGTATTTCTGTGATTGCATTTTTAATTGACTGAATAATCAATCCTTTTTTTATTGTTCAGGGAACATTAGATATTCGATCAAATACACTATAATCGACTGTTCGATGTTTCCTACTATGCGCCAAAAGAAAGGATATAGAAATAGAATCATGATATCTTTGCAATGATTCCTTTAATTCAACTAATGAGCTGGTTCTTCGATCGATATTTCCAGGATATCAACACGCTGTTTATTCCAGTGCGCGCATTCTTTCGTCTGGCATGCACCTGGGTGTGGCACCTGCTTTTGTGGAAATTTCCACAAGGGAGAGGGGTGGGGTGTCAAGTTTCTTCGAGCCGAAGAGGCTGCATACACGATCTCTTCGCTTTTATTTATTGTCATTCGTGCTGCTTTCCCCTTATTCTTTGCTGATATTGAACATTTAGATTTAACTTCACGAAGGTTGCTGTAGCACGTGGCTCGTTTTGTTGTGAGGTGTATGTAATTTCTTTTTTTTAATCATTCTTGAGAGGGGAAAGAAGAGTAAGGGGGAAAGAAGAGTAAGAGGGAAAGGGAAATAAACAAACGTCACGTACGCTCAGCATCCACAGGAAGCCGTCTTTTTACACCAGTCACCAGCATATTAGTTATCATCATCACCATCAGACATCACTCAAGATCATTTTAGCCGTTTCTTATCAACATTAAGAAACACGCATAATTCCTCGAGATAAATACCTAGGAAAATAAATAACAAATACAAAGTATCAACACCTCCCAACAACGCAAACATTTTGATTTAGAAAATACAACAAACAGCGCATCGAAGCGGCTGCTGGGATCAAACTTCGAGCTCCGTCGCTTCGATTCGAAAAAGTATTGCAGCGAAGCGGAGAAATCGCCGTTACAAAAATAACAGTGCGAGACACTTGAGAGAATTACGTTTAAATACTTCAAAGTATAAAGGGAACGGATAAAGTGATATAAAATGGAAGAAATCGTACCAAACGAGATGTGAGAAACGACAGAAATAAGTTTAGGAGAAAGCTTAGGCCCTAGCAAAATTTTGCAGCACCGAAAGCTACGCGAAAATAAATACACATTACTCGGTATTGCGACGAGATCCTTGGGATAAATTCAACTTCGGCGCTCGAGTAAAATCTAACTTACAAAAGTTCAAATGGAACGCATGGCTTTTTAGAATAAAAAAAATAACCCCGCTGAATCTACCAAAAAAAAAAAAAAAAAGATTAAACAATTTGCATTTGCTTACTCCATCGTTCGTTTTTGTTTTTGATTTTTTTTTTGAACGAAAGATGGAGGTAATTTTCTCTCTGCGGCAATGCTTTGAACGCATCTAATTTTGCGTAATTGCTATTGCCGATGGCAAGCTTCCTAAAGAATTGATACGAATCCTTTAAAATATACGAAACAAAGTCTAAGAAAAAATCCTGGATATCCTGACGGTGAATTCCAGTGGTATCATAAATCCTTCTCACTACCAAAATTTAATCATCTGTTCCTTGCGCCATTTTACCAACCAACTGTTCCTGAAATTTCATCCTAATCTGTTCCCAACTTTTGACTTATTTTGCGAATAGAGAGACAGACAGGCAGACAAACGAACAAACAAACCAAAGCAGCAAAAAAAAAAAAAAAAAAAAAAATATATATATATATATATATATATATATATATATATATATATATATATATATATATATATATTTAAATATATATATACAACCTTTGGCGGAGGGGCGTGCATTTCATATCGTTTGTTTTTGCGTAACCCGACAACAAGCGTGACAACAAGCGAGCACGTGTCAGCCTTCCTCAGCCTCCGACCCTCTCTTTCCGTCCTCTCTCTCCCTCTCACATGCATACAGGCGGCTGTCTGTGCCGCTGCACCGGCTAGGTGGTTACTTCACACAAATTGATAAGTGTGTGTGTGGATCCCGAATCAGAGCGCAATCCCATGCCATGGCATGTACATGTGAGCAGGGAGGTGAGACGTGAGTGAGCAAGTGTGTGATGTGGTGTTGTGCGAGTACTGTAGCTTGTTGTTGAGCCGCGTTGTGTCGTGATCGGTGCGGTGACTGTGGATAAACTTTTGGCGCTTGTAAACTGCTGCTCCTTTCAACAAGGAGCACCCTATAAGTCATTTGCGAGTTACATGTGTAGTTACTTTTGGCATGTCGCAGTTTTTTTGGCATGGCGCTTAGAATGTCGCACGTTTTGAAGGATGTCGCGCAAAAATTTTAGCATGTCGCAGCGACATGCTAAAACCCCTCGTGGACCTCACTGAATGTACTGCATTAGTTTGGTGAAAGCAGGGTAGCAGACTATTGAAATTTGAACTGATAACAAATATTAAAATCTCTTGATTGTAGATATATACCCTTGTAAAGTTGACCAGCTTATTCTATTTTCAGTAATTGATTTGAGATGGTTTTGATTGATAATAGAAAGTATTGTATGCAATTTTTGTTTGATATTTTTTGTTTGTGTGTAAAATATCACAGATATGTTATCTTTTCTGTATTGTATTTTGGATACTACATTAATGCTTTTCACAGGATGGACATTGATTCCCTAGTGCTTTTAGTACAAATTCAACCAAGACTTACATGTACACTGTACACACATAGAGTACTTCTTACATGGAGCTTCTCTAATGTGTGTATGTGAAATGTCTATGCACACAATATCATGGTCATAAAAGGCTGTGTTCTCCCTTGAGAAGGAAATCACCTGTATTGGAGTTATTGTAAGTTTTATTTTCTTTCT